>NW_014561536.1:0-874 GCF_001313825.1 Dinoponera quadriceps
GGTTGCGGCGGGAACGTCGCACCTTTCTTAAATTTAGAAACCCACTGTTTAACCGTTGAATATGATGGAGAAAAGTCTTTCAGTGTGAAATCCAGCTCTTCTTTAATTTGTAATATTTTAGGCCTATTAAATACAACAGGCCGCGATTGGACTTAGTCTCAGGAGCGAGCGTGTCGTGCGGCGCCCGCAGTCGAAAATCAACACGCCGCGATTGGACTTAGTCGCAGAAGCGAGCGTGAAGCGGTATCCGCAGTCGAAAAGCAACACGCCGCGATTAGACCTATACGCAGGAGCGAGCGTGGAGCGGTGCCCGCAGTAGAAAAGCAACAAACCCCGATTGGACTTAGTCTCAGGAGAGAGCGTGTGGTGCGGCGCCCGCAGTCGAAAAACAAAACGCCGCAAATGTACTTAGTCGCAGGGGCGAGCGTGTGGTGCGGCGTACGCAGTAAAAAAGCAACACGCCGCGATATGGACTTAGCCTCAGAGGCGAGCGTGTGGTGCTGTGTCCGCAGTCGAAAAACGACACGCGGCGATTGGACTTATTCGCAGGCGCGAGTATAAAGAGGAGCCCGCAGTCGAAAAGCAACACTCCGCCATTGGACTTAGTCGCAGGAGCGAGCATGTGGTGCGGCGCCCGGAGCCAAAGAGCAACACTCCGCGATTGGACTTAGCCGCAAGAGCAAGCGTGAAGCGGTGACCGCAGTCGAAAGCAACACGCTGCGATTGGACTTAGTCGCAGGAGCGAGCGTGAAACGGTGCCCGCAGTCTAAAAGTAATTCTCCGCGATTGGATTTAATCGCAGGAGCGGGCGTGAAGCGGTGACATCAGTCGAAAGCAACACGCCGCGATTGGACTTAGTCGCAGGAGCGAGCTT
>NW_014561537.1:0-412 GCF_001313825.1 Dinoponera quadriceps
CATCAGCAAGCGTGTTCACGACTTCAACACGTTGTTGCGTGAGTGGTGTCGGTAACGTATCCGATGAAATCTTTCTTCGTCGTTTTTCTCGCGGTTGATCCAAAATAATATCGTCCTCTAGTCTTCTTTTCCGTTCATTCTTTCCCTTGCCAGCATGTGTATTCACTAGTTTTCTCTCTTTCGTTTCCATCTTTCTCATATGCTCCTTTTTTCCTTGTAGAAATAATATTTCATTTTTCATATTTTCAATAGGAGTATTCTTCAACAAGAGCGGATTGGAATCAACGGTGTTTTAAACAATTTTTTGTAGAGGCTCGATAATAGATTTGAAACGTTTTCCCATTGCGATATCTTCTTCCATCATGTCAGTTTTCAGAGCGCGATATTTCTTACGAATCGAGTCGCTCGTTTT
>NW_014561538.1:0-589 GCF_001313825.1 Dinoponera quadriceps
TGCTGCCACGCGTTTCATACCCAAAACATTCGAAAAAATTTCATGGCATGAGCCAATCGATATGCCAACATCATCAGCGACTTCTCTGATTGTGATTCGACGATCGTTCATAACCATTTCTTTCTCTTTTTCCGCGTTTTCATCGGTTGTTGATGTGCTGGGGCGTCCGGGGCGTTCGTCATCCTCAACGTCTTCACGGCCATCTTGGAAACGCTTATACCACTCGTAAACTCTTGTTTTACTCATAGCAGACTCATCATAGGCCTTTGTTAACATTTCACACACTTTGTTACACTTTTTTTATGCAAAATTTTATACAAATTCTTCGATCCATTTCTTTTAAAAAACGAAAATCGCCGAGCTCATAAAAACACGTCTAATCTTAGCGGCTGCCACAGACAAAGTAAACAATGAATACAGCTGAAAATTTTATCATACTTCAGGGACATGTATACCAACATAATAAAAAAAAATTTTGACGATCGAACTCTCCAAACCCGCGAAATTAAAAAATTCCCGTTATTTTACGAACACACCTCGTATATACGAAGTCTGTTCAAAAAGTATCGCGAATTTTGTGTTTTTTCAA
>NW_014561539.1:0-1025 GCF_001313825.1 Dinoponera quadriceps
CCCCTCTATTGGGACAGGGAGCGCCCCTCCTTCCTTCCCAGTTCCGCCCTCCGTGGATCGAGCCGTCGCAAGCAGCTCGGCCCCCAGGGTGCGGAACCTCTCCTCCATTATGGAGGACACCCTGCGGAGCAAGTCCTCGAACTTGTCCTCCGCCAGGGTGCTCCACGCCGTCGCCTCCTCCTTCGAGGCCCCGTTCCCCACCCCGCCCGTGGGAAGGTGGGTCCCTCCCCAATCCATCCCCCCGTCCGCAGCCGCAGGCGCGGGACCCCGTGCGCCCTCCCCCCTATTCACACGCTGTGGAAGAGGGGTGGGTTCCCCTGCCACCCCCTCCAGAGCAACCCCTCTCAGGGAGGCAACTTCCGCTTTCAGCGCAGCGATCTCCTCGCGCGCCGTGCCCAGTTCGCCCTTCAGGGCCGCAATTTCACCCACTGCGTCCGTGCATCCAGCCGCCCCGTACGCCCGACGTCCCATCTCCTCGGCAGTCGCACGCACAACTGCGCACGACTGCCGAAGGGCCTTGACCATTGTCCCCTTTAATCCACGGGACACCTTGGAGACCCTCTATATTCCCTCTATTGCGTCCAAGGTAGACGCCATAAGCTCCGGGATGGGGACATCCGCCATAGTCCCCTCTCCTCGCTCCTGGTAAGGCGCCGGGGCGGAGGCCATCCTTCCCGCCACCTCCCCCCCCCACTCGGAAATCCATTTCCGCCCACGTCGACTCCATGGCCTCGCGCCTGGCCTTTGTAGGGCCCTGAGGTCTCCCGCGTCCCCTCTGCTTCACGACAACCTCCGCGTAGGCTCGCTTCGTCTTAGCTGCGAGCTCCCACGTGGAGGCTGTCGATGCCCCCGATTGGCCGCTGGCGCGTACTGCTCGCCTTCGTCGGATGCCACGCCCCACGGTCCCCGGATCACCCTCCGGGTCCTGACGGGCGACGCGCGGGGGCCCAGCGACCCCCCCCCCATTCCCCTCCGTCCAGTGGTGGCCGGGGTCACCGGTCTCCTACTAACGCATTCCTCCGGGG
>NW_014561540.1:0-989 GCF_001313825.1 Dinoponera quadriceps
CCCCCCCCGGAGAGGACCGAGTAAGCCTCGGTCCACGGGGTGACCCTGGCCGTCCAGGCGCATTCCTTGCTACGGCCGCCCTTCAAGGCGGCCGGCACTCAAAAGAAAATGAAGGGGGTCTCTCCCGTGCGTGCTACTTCCCAACGCCGTGCTCGACCTGTCTTTTCCCCCCCTTTTTGGATGACGGGAAGAGGGCGAAATACTGGGTTGCGCGAAATCATCGGTCGGCACTTTTTTAGTTCTTACTCGCTTTTATTTTGGGGATCTCTGTCTTACGACAGCACCCCAGCAAAATCTTATAAGGGAGTACCCTCCCTGGGCCCTGCCCATGCCCCAAAAAAAAACAAAACCACCAGTGGCAGTGCGGAAAGAAAAGAAAACAAAAAAAAACGAAGAGAGAGCAAAAAAAAACTGAATAACAAAAAAAACTTTACTTTCTCGCGATCACCTTAATCGCATCCGCAAGAGAAAAAAAAAGAAACAAACAAAAAAAAAGAAGAAGAAAAGAAAGTAAAAAAAAAACCCTCGGCAACCCCTTTCCGGTCAACGCGACCCCCGACGGACGTGCCCCTTTTCAGGCACATAGGGCCCCTGGTCTCGCCACTCCCTCCGACAGCGCGGGCAGTCTTTTACGGTGGTCCCCGGCTCCTCGCAGCGATAACAAAAGTCGGTCTCGCGGGGATGTGGACACTCGGCGTAATTATGACGCCGGCTCCAACAATTCCAACATCCCCGCGGACGACGTGGCGAAGCTGTTGAGGTCGGCCCTTCCGTCCTCCGACGGGGCCGTGAATCGCCGGGAGCCGGGACCTCCCCGTCGACAGCCGGTCCACCGGGCCTCGACGGCTCCTCCGCCGCGGATCGCCGTGCGCCTCCCTGGGGCTCCTCCCTCGGACGAGGCTCCACATCCCTCCAGTCCTTTACCCGGGAGCCCGCCAGGAAGTCCTCCATTACATCCCAGACCCCCAGGGTCTGGGACGTTGCACTCC
>NW_014561541.1:0-1609 GCF_001313825.1 Dinoponera quadriceps
TTCCTTCGTCAGGCCGGATGAGATCTCCTACAGGCAATTGGACGGATTTGAAATTTGTTAATTAGGTCTAAAGCTTCGATATTTCCCGAAATCAGTATTCGCCTTAATTAACAAATGCATATTTCGATAATAAAGCATGATAGAGACATCGGACCGGTCTGGTAAATTTGTTATTTAAGCCTAAATGCAAGGAAAATTTTTTCCTGCGTGGGACACGTGACGACGTGACAATATATCCCGAAGGTGGAGAATCGGCGCGGACTCACGGTGAAATCACCGGGCGAGAGGGGCACCGAGCTTGTTCATCTGAAAATTTACGATACCAAAGATATTTTAGGATGGGAGCCTCGCACTTGGTGAAAGTATGCGAAAATAAGAACTCAATTTCTAAGTTCGAGCAGCGAACGTAAGAAATTGCTCATGAGGCGTTTGATGGATCAGATAGCCGATGAATTGAAAGCGATACCCGGAGTCGTTCGAGAGAATCAACAACAGTTTTAATTTCTCGATAATTGAGAGAAGTATGTATAAAATAAAAAAATAATAAATATTGAGAGAACTAAAAAAAGATTATATATGTGTGATATTTATTTTTCAGAATGGAGTCTCGTACTTTTGTGGAAATATGTGAAAAAAAAGGATTCAATCATTTCTTGTTTGAGCATCGAAATATAAGAAAAAAATTGCTCTTAAAGCGTGATGATGATGATAGATGAATCGAAAGCGTTGTCGGGTATTTTGAGAGAGAATCAACAGGTTTTATTTCTTGGTAATTAAGAGAGAGAAAGAAAGGGAGGATAATCTATATATTATTTTTATATAAAAGAATAAATAAAAAGAAAAAAGGTGAAGAGAGGAAGAGAGAGAAATATGTGTGTGTGTACATTTATTTGCGGAATTACCGATTTGTTGAGAAACTTTATTTATAAATAATTTGCGATTCATAGTAGAGGATAAAAAGAATAACAGTTATATAATTAAATAAAAAATTTTTTAATATTTATTTTTCTTATTTGTTGAAAATCAATGCGACAAGTTTGCAATTGATTATATATTGTTTCGATCGAAATAATGACTATTTAGTATTGCTTTAGTGATATTAGTATTGCTTTAGTGATATACGCATCATCGGGTATTGTGCGCGCGATGTCGAGAAATTGTCGTAATTTCGCGTCGACGTTATTATTGGGTAAGTGCAAAAGTGCATGCGGAGTTTGTGAGTAAAAGTCAGACAGTGATTAGGCAAACAAAGTTCTTTATTCAATTAATGATATATTCTCCATCGTTGTCTATAATCTTTTTCCAACGTTCTGGCAGCATACGGATGCCCCGATCATAAAAACTGCGCGGTTTAGATTCGAAGAACGAAGACGCGACATTTTTTAAGGCATCCAAAGAGTCAATTTTTCTCCACTTAAATGATTTTGCAATGACCGGAACAAGTGATAATCAGAAGGTGCGATATCAGGAGAATACGGTGGATGAGTTAGGACATCCCATTGCAGGTTGTTCAGTTTGCGCAGCGTCTGTCTCGAAACGTGTGGTTTTGCGTTGTTGTGATGAAAGACTACGCCCTTGCGATTTAACAAAATCGGACGTTTCTGTTTGA
>NW_014561542.1:0-486 GCF_001313825.1 Dinoponera quadriceps
TTCCCGTTTTCTGATGTAGAATCGAAAGAAACGCTCGCCGGCTGAAATCTGTGAGGCTGCCGCATGGAAATAACGTAATACATCCGAATATTTCAATCATACGCGCCAGCTTGCATCCGTTCACGTTTTAACGTAAGGAAAGGCAAAATTCACACGACATTCACGTTATATCGTCTATTGCACCCAAACTCGCAAGTTTCGTCAGCGGATGGATTTCTTTTATCTTATCTAATGGAACTAACGTATTTAGTCGAAAAGATTCAAGCCGAAACGTGAATTTGGATTATTTCACGTTTTCTGATGTAGAATCGAAAGAAACGCTCGCCGGCTGAAATCTGCGAGGCTGCCACATGGAAATAACGTAATAAAGCTTAATATTTCAATCACAATCGCCAGCTTGCATTCGTTCACGATTTAACGTAAAGAAACGCAAGGTTCTCTAGGCATTCACGTTACTTCGCCTATTACACCCAAACTCGCAAGTTT
>NW_014561543.1:0-2806 GCF_001313825.1 Dinoponera quadriceps
CTTTAATGAATAGCCCGAAAATTTGCATAATATTTGTAAAATGATAAAGTATATCTTAGTTTAAAGTGACCTAATGTACAAGACAGCTGTATCTAGCGATAGGTTCAAGGTTCAAGGTTCAATGTTCAATATTCTGATGTTTGTCGTTACAGCTGTCATATACTCGTAGATTAAGCCACTCTGAACAAAAAGTTCCGTACCATTTTGCAAATAACACGTAAATTTTTGACTTATTGATTAAAGAAGCCTGTATATAGCCATTTTCAATAACTCGGAATATTGTACATTGTTTACGAAATGATACAGAAGTTTTTTGCTTACATTAATCTAAATTACAAGTTTGTAACGGATGACTCGGCTTTCGTCAGTCAACTTGTATATAAATATAAGTAAATATATTATATAAGTACAACAACATGATCTTTAAATGATCTTGAAAATTGTAAATTACGTATGTTTGACGGAAACAGAAAAGTCAAACATTTATTCTCTTCAGCACAAGAATTTATTTAACGAAGTGTTCAAAATGATGTTCTCTGATTTAAATGCATTTTTGAATAAATGATACTCGTGTTCTTTCTATCATTTCGGAATTTATATTCGCACCTACACCCAAAATGCATTCGTAATCGGTACATCGTTATGAACAATATTTTTCAATATTCCCCACAAGAAAGTCTAGAAGATTTAAATCAGGAGAAAACGTGCAGGCCAATTGATGTGTGCTCCTCTTCATTTCCAGAAACATTTCTTCCTGTTCCAAAAACATTTTGTGTAAAACTACATGTGTAACGCGTACATTATGAGTCGGACAACCATCATGCTGATACCACGTTAGTAAACAACTTTCTAACAGCACTTCTTCCAATAACTTGGAATTGGTAATTATTGGAATAAAACATCAATATATTTTTAGTTAATATATGTCATCAAGAAGAAAAATGATGCGATTTTGTAAAACAACTTTTGTAGGTAAATAACACGACGTCAAATTTGTAGAATTTTATGGATTTTTTTCTCGCAATAGCTGCAGAAAATGGGTAAAATTGAAGTCATGTTTTTTTTTTAATTGTATTTTGTACTTAATATATGATCGGCCGGTCGAAGTTATTTTTCTTTCTATATGTCCGGCCTATCGCTTTCCGTGTATTCATTAGCTCATACAGAATAATTAATTCCTCATAAATTATTGTTAATTTTGACGGATTAGATAAAGTCGCCACGTGGAAATTCGGAACACGGCAGCTGCGCGATGACATTGATGGTAAAATCGTTCGGCGAATTCAAAAACAAGATGCTACGATAACAAAAGTGGAAACAACGAAGCCTTCTGAAGAGTCTGTAAGGCGGGGAGTAGCGATACTGCGGAGAAGTGACGAAGCTGTGTTCCGGTGAAGGGGCGGCCGAGGTCAGGCTGCTGGTCGAGCGGTCGACGAAGTTTCTCGATCCGGTGATGCACCGTCGCGAAATATAAGTCGCGTACACGCATTAAGCGAACGCTCAGTAACGTATGTATCTTCTTAAAATGCTGCAGGTATCGTTAATCCCTCAGCGTGTAAGCATTTGTGCAGGACGTTGCAGAAGGGTAAGCAATCAGTAAATATCATTTTTACAGCACCACAGATAACATTTTATTATCATGGAAAAACGCGGATCTCGGCGTAGAGGCGAGTTCGATTACCTTCGGTAGCGCGTTCGGATATATTTGGATCGAATAAGTTGAGGAATGATAAACGAAGTACACGATGGCTGGTATTCATGGTCAGATCTTATGTTAAAGACCGACTTGAGTTTATCTTCAGATGCTTTGTAACCAATAAAATGAGCCAATAACATTCAGATAACATCTGAAGTCAAACTTAGGACGTTCTCTGATATAAGATCCATATACTGGCCGTAAAAAAGGGGTGCGCTCTGTGTGTTGTATTTCTCGCACTCTCTCTCTATTTATGCATAGACATGTACGTAAACCACGCGATCGAGGGAGAACGCAAGGAACATAAAACAGAGCGCAACAAACTCTATACAAACTTCGACCCTCCCGTCTTAAATAAAGGCAAACGTTTGGTCTAGATATCTCGATCTACTGAAAGAATGAAAAGTCTTGAATATATCTAGACTATCTGGTCTTGATACGTCTATGGCTAAATTCAACACTAATATTAACAATAATAATAATATCAATATTTAAGAAGCAATGAGGTGGTATTTTAGCGTCTCTTTACAAATTCATAAACTATAACCAAGTGTTNTTTTTCTCATCGCTCTATCAGTGACAACGTACTTAATCGCGTTTAATAATGATAAATAACATTATTATCGTGAAATTACCTAAATTCATTCGCAGAATATATATGTAATTTATGGATATACAACTGGATGTATGTGCATGCAGTAGAGAGATGTTTATAGCGCTATATACATTGCTAACATTTGTTTAATGATATGTTTCGCAATTTTTTATGATTCAGGTATTACTTTGTACATTGAACTTGAACAGTGTAGTGACACAAACCTAGTGATGCAACAGTGTTTTCCAACAATACCTAACTAAATGTAACTTTTATCCATTTTCCTCCCTCTTATCTCTCTAATATCTTATTTTATTATGAAATAATTAAATAACATACACATAAAATATATTGAACTTTACTGACAATACGATTATGAAATTAGAAGATACTCTAACTTTTCTTTTTAACCGCAATATATTAGATGTATAAATGAATAATCCAAACTTTTTTAATCCGTAAAAATATTCATTTAGAATTAATTAATTAATTTTTCTACTCATTTTGAGGTCATG
>NW_014561544.1:0-922 GCF_001313825.1 Dinoponera quadriceps
AAACACACGGTTGACCTGCGAACGCCCGCACGCCTAGGCGAAGCGGACGGACACAGTCAAACGTGTCTCTGCATCTCAAATTCCTCGGGCAGCGACAAAGCCCATCCTTCGGGACAAGGAGACTTAAGATACGAAGAACTAAAAGGCCTCCTGCGCCTCGATCATTTGAATAATATAGAAGCGAACCACGTAGAGAAAATTCTGAGGGACCATAGCGATATTTTCCGCTTGCCAGACGAAAAGCTAGGATTCACAAACGCGATCCAACATAAAATCATCACGACCGACAAACTTCCTATTAATACTAAACAATATCGTTTTCCGCCAATTCACAAGGAAGAAATTAACAGACAAGTGCAAGATCTCCTAAAAAACGGAACCATAGAACCTTCTAATTCACCATACAACTCTCCCCTGTGGATTGTGCCGAAAAAAACGGATTCTCAGGGAAACAAGAGATGGAGGATGGTAATCGACTATAGGGCACTGAATGAGAAAANAGTTCGCTCCCAAACATAACCGAAATCTTAGATCAGCTTGGAAGCGCCAAATATTTCAGTGTATTCGACCTAGCACCTGGCTTCCACCAGATTGAAATGGATAAATCAGACGCGCCTAAAACCGCTTTCTCGACCCCGTACGGTCATTACCAATTTAATAGAATGCCCTTCGGTCTGAAAAACGCGCCAGCCACATTCCAACGGCTCATGGACCAAATTCTAACGGGTCTACAGGGTATTGAATTATTTGTATATTTAGACGACATAGTTTTATACGCAAGCTCACTTGAAGAACATTTTGCAAAATTCACAAAATTGGCTAAAAAATTACGCGCCGCCAATGTAAGATTACGACCGGATAAATGTGAGTTTCTACGCAAAGAGGTCACATATTTAGGACATATAATAGGTGAATCAGGGGT
>NW_014561545.1:0-2833 GCF_001313825.1 Dinoponera quadriceps
CTTAATATACTTTATTTTTCCTTCGAATAAACACGGAGCTTATAATGATATAATTTTTCCGTTGAGGAAGAAAACTTCTTGTGACGTTATCGGGTACTTAACGATATACAGCCGATATGTATCGCTGATACCGCATAAAAAATAAGCGAATTTTTTCGTCATTAAGCGCGTCAAACAAACCAACAAAGATGTCTTTCTCGTGTAATTAAACGTATAACGAACTGGGTGCGTAGCAAAACGCGTTTGTCCAACGCGTGTGGTGCCATTGCGCGCGTTAGACGTCATGGTTACGTCAGTTGTGCGTCACCACTCATAATACCTTGTACCGGCTTCTTAGTGTGTATATGACTGATGCCAACTGCGTGCTTCATCACAGCAAATACGTCGCGCGTCATTAGTTAAAATTTTTATATATTCGTGATGATTTATATATTCGGATTGCTCGATGATCTTGCATTTGCATNCGAGATAGAGAATCTAGATTTTCCATCGAAAAAATTCGCGCGAAATAATCGGGAACGGAGAGATCATTGAGGAGGAAATCAAGTATGTATTTTTACCCCGCGGATTAATTTAACGTTTCGCTTCTTATAACGATTGCACCGCAACGCTTTCGTACGATTATTTTACTTACGAACAATCGAAACGATAATGCGAAGACTATGAACGTCTTATCTCGCGAATGACTGCGATAATCACTCACGTGAGCTGAAAACGAAGAGAAAAATGGTCGAAAATATACTTCCTAGTGTCAGGCAAGGAATTAAATAAATATTATCTGAATGTAGCGTATTGAAAAAAGAGTCGCCGTAATCAAGTAATATTTACTTAGTCTAAGTAACATAATTACTCCGATACTCCTCCGCAAACGTCCACTTCAATACAGCGCTTTTTTTCTTTTAGTGTATGACATCGGGACACTCAGAAGCGCCGGACATATCGTGCCGGTCGGCTATCCGGTAGAATCAAGTTCCGTTCCGAGCGAGACGGGGTCCCAAGGAGTGTCAACGGCGGCGAGGGGATCCGCGAAAATTGAGCCGCACGCGGACAATTAGCGAGCCCACTGTGGTTTCGGTTATGTCCGGCGGGAGATTTTATATCGGGCTCGTAAAAGACCCCGGCGTAAACTGAGATAATGGGCCGACTTGGTCCACTTAAGGCGCCGGAACTTATGACGCGCGTTCCACGGAGCCGAGCACCACGAAGCGGCTCGTAACACTTGCAGTCGAAGGGTTCAAGTATGGTCCAATTTATACGCGTGCCATATTACCACCGACGCGTTATGGTCGACTCTATAGCGCGAGAGTATAGTAGAAGGAGTTTATATATAAGTTTCATCCCCACGTGAGCGAGCTGTATTGTGCTAAATGACGGACGGCGGTTCACTGGCTGATCGTTGAAGCGATTATGATTGATGTTAATTAAATGATTACCAATAGTAACGATCAACAGTTAGTCGCTTTACCGCATTAATGAGAGAGCAAGAGCGAGTGGACGAAAGAGAGAGAGAGAGAGAGAGAGAGAGCGTCACGATGAACCCCCGAGTCTCTGGCACTTTCATGCCGCGTAAATATTTGCGCTGTACGGTGCAACAGTTCCGTTAGACGTGTGCGATGCGCCAGAGTCAGCATTTTTATGGCTCGTGAAATAAAGAAGTTAAACACCGTCGCGTAAGAAGAGAAAAAGTGCGCGCGTCTTCGCGACTGCTACTATAAAAACGGACGCTCCGCCGGGTCGACAGTAATGAAATCGTAATTGCGCGTAACTGAATGCAGGCGGTCAGAGTTATTTACGACGGGATCAATTCATGCGTTACAATCGTTAAGCAACGACGCGTTTCCTTCTGCGCGATTATTTATGACAATGCAAAGTCGGCCGTTTGACGATCGGTAACGAATGGCACTCCGACGGGAGATGCAGAAAATGCAAATGCAATTGTTGGCACGCGTCCATTTTTATCGAAGACACCGCCGGGGCCAAAAGCGGTGTAAGAAATCCGGTCGTATCAGCAGAACCCAAAAACGGAAGCGGATGATTGCTTCCGAAACATTGCATCGTTTCCTAAGATCCACTTCTTGCACTCAAGTCTCTCCTTCTCTCTCCCTCTCGCGTCCTCTTTCATTCTCCTTTTGAACGGCGCGAATTTTTTTCCTTCGCGGGAATTCACGTAGTCGAACACTTACGCACGACCTCGACCTCGGTCGTTCGCGATTGCAGAACTTGAAATTTCGACTCACGAAAACCAAGTACTTCCCGACTGGACATCTCCGAGCACGTTAATAGCACGAACGAACGATATCAGGCGGTGCCGGGGAAGTTTCCGCGTGCGAGAAGCCGCGTCTCCAATTTGTCGCGAAATATCACGGACGGATAATTGAAATTGAAATTCGCGTCTTATTTCGCGATAATTAACTTCATTATTGCGCCTCGCAAGAGACCTCGCGAATGAATAAAGCACAAAGGGAGGCAAAGGGAGAAACCCGGATGCTGTATCGGTCGTGCGGAAATTGCGCTCTCGAAAGTTACGGAGTTTATATAAAAGATGGACTTCAGCATTTCGACAAGATCAAATCCGCCGTAACGCACTTCGTCGAGGATCATTTCAGTCCGCGCTCTTGAACAGAGTCTAACAAGTCGGAGAGAGCCGTGATGACGTTCTCCTTCGATAATCGCGCGCTGTTGGATTACCTTCCGCCGCGACAGAAAGGATAAATAAGGAAGGACAGAAGGGGGAGAGGAAGACAAACGAGAGAGGGAGGGATGGGGGAGGGGGGTTAAGTTAGATCGCACGCGGCAGAAGAGTGCATCAACAAAAGGATCCCCGTCGCCGAAA
>NW_014561546.1:0-1547 GCF_001313825.1 Dinoponera quadriceps
AAGTCATGTAAGTTTCCTTCACGTGTATCACCACTGTGGTATGGTAGTAGCTGCTTGGATTTGCGTTAAATATTATCCAGGTGGCCATGGTACTTTTATAGGTACGTATAATATTATATGGTGGTATATGTGATCACCGAATATTTAAACTTTTAATAAATATGATTAAGAAGCTCGAAACCTGAAAACCGTGACGAAAAGATGAACTATTCTCGAATACAGTACAGTCATCGGTGTGATCGATTAGCGTACGCATTTGTTTTTAAAATTATCTACAATAATTTTTTTTGCAAATATTTTAAGTTGAGTAGTAAACAATATTAATTTCTCATTCATTATAAATTTATCTGTATGTGGAATATTTTTCTGTCCAATTTATTTTAAAATACTCGCGTATCATATCACCACTATTAATAATTGCAAGAAATTGAAAAAATAATATATATAGATATATAATGACTTTAAATATTATTCTATAATATCGGTATTCGAAAAAGAATGATATTATAATGTGTCATTTAGGAATTTCTTCCGATTCTAGTCAAGGATATTCCAATTCTATTTAATATACAAAAAATTAAAGTATAATTCTATATTTAACCCTTGCTGGTCGAAATCCAGAATATTCCCGGCAAGATATTCATATCTACAATAGACTTCGGTCTATTACGACCGGAAGGAGTTAATGACGCGATAAATTATATGAATATTTAACGCGTTCAGTACGATACAATAATGGGTTTTATTACTCGACTGTTTTTTTTCTTGGAAGTTTTCTCCTCGATCTGTGTTTCCTTTTTTATAAATAAGTCGTGCTACATATTGTTATTGTCCAACATTGATTACATACATCTCTTCTCCAAACATGGAAGTATATTCATGAATTTTTACAGATTGTTTGAACGATTGTAATTAATTGAAACAGGTCGTCGAGCATTAGAGACCCACTATTTTATTAAAAAGGTGCCATTTTTCATATTATACCGTAAGGTTTAGTCGTGGTGTAATAAACATGCGAATGCAAGAACCTGCACTTTATAACTCTTCAATGGACACTAACGCTTTGTTTCAGGATTAATCAACACATTCGTTCACTCAATAATGTACACATATTATTTGCTGTCATCTATGAAAATAAACATGAAATCGTGGAAAAAGCATATTACTCAGCTACAAATGATCCAGTTCTTCATAGTAGCACTTCACATCACCCAATTATTCTGGACGGATTGCGAATACCCGAAATGGACAGCGTTCGTTCTGATACCGCAAAATGTCTTCCTACTTTTATTATTTGCAGAATTTTATTACTATGCCTACGTTAAGCCAACGAATTCAGCAACGTCAACGGAATTGAAAGGGAACAGCGTCTCATTCGACCCGAATGACAAAGTAAAAATAACATAAAAAATGAACGTAATATATTTCCTGCTCGATTGTCCTGTCTTTTTATTTTACTACTACTGATGTACCGGGACCAAAATTATACATAAATCTCGCTTGTAATTTGAGAACTCGCGATGAAATCATTGCATTCGTAGGATAGC
>NW_014561547.1:0-1158 GCF_001313825.1 Dinoponera quadriceps
GCTGCAGAAGCGGTCTTACGGTCCCTAAACTGATGGCTAGCACCATCCATAGAGAAATTCCGGTTTCATACTTCTACACATGGTAATTATTTGCAGAAGGAGAGCGATTCCTTAAACTTCTTATACATGGAATACCTTAACCTGTAAATCACCCGTTAAATTTATCATCGAGCCTTGTGCAAGCCTAATCGGCCATTTTATTCGGAAGAATATGGAAGATGTAAATTGCGTAATTGCCGCAAATTGAACTGATATCGATACCGGCTTGTTTAGAAACTCGAGTATATAGCGCTACCGAAGCGCGAGCGTGCCTGTGGAATCGACGAAGTGTTCAATTCAATGGGCAAATTTTTGGATATTTCATGTTGAAATACAATATCGTGCTTCACCTCTCAAGGAACAATCTTAAACTATCACGTCGATACTGAAGGAAAAGTAACACAATGTCGGAGATCACGAAAGAAACGGAAATGCTTAGGCCGCAGGAATTTCGGCAGAAGTGACCGAATCGACGGTCCGAGAAATCGTAGATGTTAAAAGCGGGTTCGCGCGCACTTGGCGTTTTACGCGTGAACTTAGGCAGACGGCGAGATTTACGTGAGATTGGTATATATGTGGGACCCAATCGCGTTTTATGTTCGCGCGTTGTGTGTGGTATCTCCGCGTCAGAAAGGATTTTCTAAAAATAATATCCGCAAATTTCTTTCGCTAGGTCCAAGTTTTGGCAAAAGGGGCAAAGCATCACCACGAGAAAGAGAGGGAAAGAGAGAGAGAGAGAGAGAGAGAGGAAATCGATGCTATGATCCTGAGCGCATCATCCCGCGCGATAGAATTTGCAGCTTGTCAAAATTAACATCGTGATGCAGCACAAATAGGTCATTATTTGGTACGAGCATCGTGCCTGTGTGCAGGAAGAGAGACGATTATCTCACGTAATAATTAAACGAACTATCCCGTCATCGGTGAAAGTCACGAAAAATTGCAAACATGTTGTCAAGCACCATTAACACGAAGGATAAACCGCGAAGGATAAACCACGAATTATTTTAAAAAATTATGATCACACGCTATTTTATTGCACCGTCGCGTATATTTCACTTTATCACGCGAATTCTTCGCATAGATTTCAAGCAGCAAACGAGCAACAGCACGAGGACA
>NW_014561548.1:0-671 GCF_001313825.1 Dinoponera quadriceps
TCAGTGATGGTTTCAAACGGTTTTAGCAGCTCATAAAATATCCTTTTGATCCCACCAGATGCACAACATTACCTTTGAAACATGGACATTCCGTTTTGGCGTTCATTGACCTAGTTTATCAGGCATTACCCATATTTTCGGACGTTTTGAGTTATCGTAGTATATCCATTTTTTATCGCCAGTCACGATACGCTGAAGAAAATGCTTCTTTTGTTGTTGTTGAAGCAGCATCTNGGCACTCAATTCTTTCTTTTTTGCAGCATTTCCATTGCGTTTAGGCGTTTCTAAACAATGAATCAATCAACATTTATTTTGTTTGACAACTCATCAAGTGATCGAAATGGATTTGCTTTGAGTAATGCTTGAAATTCTGCAATGTTCTCAATCTTCAAATTTTTTTTGGTTCACCTTCGCTTTCATTGTTACGCACGTCGAAATCACTATTGTTGAATCGCAGAAATCATTTTTTACAAGTAGTGTTAATGGAGCAGGCTCACCGTAAATATCTACGCGCAAACGATGCGTTTCCGCAGCAAATTTCTTTAAAATAAATAATGAAGTAAAACTTCCCGCAAACGTTGCTACTTTGGAATAAATTCCTACAATGTAGAAAAATTACTCTTGTTTACGCTTTAAAAGAATGCCAACTGGTCTCAAAAGCTTGAACACAC
>NW_014561549.1:0-812 GCF_001313825.1 Dinoponera quadriceps
AGGCTGCCGCATGGAAATAACGTAATAAAGCTGAATATTATAATCACTCTCTACAGTTTTTCTCCGTTCATGATTTCACGTAAAGAAACCCAAGATTCACTCGACATTCACGTTACTTCGCAAATTACACGCAAACTCGCAAGTTTCGACAGCGGATGTATTTATTATATATTTTCTCATGGAACTAGCGTATTTAGTTGAAAAATTTCATGCCGATACGTGAATTTGCATTAGTTCACGTATTCTGATGTAGATTCGAAAGAAACGCTAGCCGCCTGAAATATGCGAGGCTGTCGCATGGAAATAACGTAATAAAGCTGAATATTTCAATCACACTCGCCAGCTTGCATCCGNCAGTTTGCATCCCTTCACGATTTAACGTATGATACGCAAGATTCATTCGTGATTTACGTTATTTCGTCTATTGCACGCATACTCGCAAATTTCGTCATCGGATGGATTTCATATATCGTTTCTCATAGAACTAGCGTATTTAGTCGAAAAGATTCAAGCCGAAACGTGAATTTGCATTAGTTCACGTTTTCTGATGTAGAATCGATAGAAACGCTCGCCGCCTGAAATGTGCGAGGCTGCCGCATGGAAATGACGTAATAAAGCTGAATATTATAATCACACTATACAGTTTGTCTCCGTTCATGATTTCACGTAAAGAAACCCAAGATTCACTCGACATTCACGTTACTTCGCAAATTACACGCAAACTCGCAAGTTTCGACAGCGGATATATTACTTTTATCTTTTCTAATGGAACAAACATATTTAGTCGAAAAGATTCAAGCCGAAACGTGAAT
>NW_014561549.1:990-1238 GCF_001313825.1 Dinoponera quadriceps
ATTCGGCATTTACGTTATTTCGGCTATTGCACACAAACCCGCAAGTTTCGTCTGCGGATGGATTTCTTATACCTTTTCTCATGGAACTAGCGTATTTAGTCGAAAAAATTTAAGCCCAAACGTGAATTTGCATTAGTACACGTTTTCTAATGTAGATTGGAAAGAAACGCTCGCCACCTGAAATCTGCGTGCCTGCCGCATGGAAATAACGTAATAAAGCTGAATATTATAATCACACTCTACAGTTT
>NW_014561550.1:0-1329 GCF_001313825.1 Dinoponera quadriceps
CACGTTTCGGCTTGAATCTTTTCGACCAAATACGTCAGTGCCACCAGAATAGGAAGAGAAATTAAACTTCGAGCGAAACTTGCGAGTTTGCGTGTAATAGGCGAAGTAACGTGAATGTCGAGTGAATCTTGCGTTTCTTTACGTTAAATCGTGAACGGATGCAAACTGGCGAGTGTGATTGAAATATTCAGCTTTATTACGTTATTTCCATGCGGCAGCCTCGAGCATTTCACGCGGCGAGCGTTCCTTTCGATTCTATATCCGAAACGTAAACTAATGCAAATTCATGTTTCGGCTTGAATCTTTTCGACCACATAAAATAGTTCCATCAGAAAAAGTAAAAGAAATCAATCTTCTGTCGAATCCTACGAGTGTGCGTGTAATAGGCTAAGGTACGTGAATGTCGAGTGAATCTTGCTTTTCTTTACGTTAAATCGTGAACGGATGCAAACTGGCGAGTGTGATTGAAATATTCAGCTTTAATACGTTATTTCCATGCCGCAGCCTCGAGCATTTTACGCGGCGAGCGTTTCTTTCGATTCTACATAAGAAAACGTGAACTAATGAAAATTCACTTTTCGGCTTGAGTCATTTCGACCAAATACGCCAGTTCCACCAGAAAAGGTAAAAGAAATCAAACTTCGAGCGAAACTTGCGAGTTTGCGTGTAATAGGCGAAGTCACGTGAATGTCGAGTGAATCTTGCCTATCTTTACGTTAAATCGTGAGCGGATGCAAACTGAAGAGTGTGATTAAAATATTCAGCTTTATTACGTTATTTGCATGCAGCAGCCTCGCGCATTTCACGCGGGGAGCGTTTCTTTCTATTGTACATCAGAACACGTGAACTAATGCAAACTCACGTTTCGGCTTGAATCATTTCGACCAGATACGCTAGTTCCATCAGAAAAAGAAGAAGAAATCAATCTGCTGTCGAATCTTACGAGTGTGCATGTAATAGGCGAAGATACGTGAATGTCGAGTGAATCTTGCGTCTCTTTACGTTAAATCGTGAACGGATGCAAACTGGCGAGTGTGATTGAAATATTCAGCTTCATTACGTTATTTCCATGCGGCAGNTATTACGTTATTTGCATGCAGCAGCCTCGCGCATTTCACGCGGGGAGCGTTTCTTTCTATTGTACATCAGAACACGTGAACTAATGCAAACTCACGTTTCGGCTTGAATCATTTCGACCAGATACGCTAGTTCCATCAGAAAAAGAAGAAGAAATCAATCTGCTGTCGAATCTTACGAGTGTGCATGTAATAGGCGAAGATACGTGAATGTCGAGTGAATCTTGCGTCTCTTTACGTTAAATCGTGAACG
>NW_014561551.1:0-1488 GCF_001313825.1 Dinoponera quadriceps
CTTGAAGAATCCAAGTCAATGAACAAAAATCAGTATATGTAACATTTACTCTTAAAAGAGAGACATGCCCATCAGTAAAAATAAATAAGAAACAAATGGCACAGTTTAAAACAGCTAAATGCTTGGGCGTACATTTAGATAGTAGATTGATATAGAAAACATAATTGGAAGAAAAAGTAGCAATTAGGATTCAAACTCAATAAAATATACTGGCTTTTGAACCGAAAATTAAAACTCTCACTGGACAAGATACTGCTATACAAGACAATGCTCAAACCAACATGGACATATGTTAAACAACTGTGAGATTTAGACTAAAATTTTAACTATTGAAATTTTCGAAAGATTCCAGTTAAAAGTATTACAAATTCTAGTGAAGACACCATGGTCCGTGATAAACGAAATCATAAGAAAGGATCTTCGCATCTTATTCGCTAACTGGATAGGATGATTGCTTAATCTGTTAATATATAGATCACCAGAGATATTTATTCTTTCCTTTGCTGTTGGTATGCGAAGGTCCTTTCTTATTACTTCATTTTTTACGAGCCGCGGTGCCTACACTAGTATTTGTAATACTTTTGTCTGGAATCTTTCAAAAATTTCAATGTTAGAATTTTCAAAGGAAAATTTCGACAAATAAAGACTAAAGCGGTTTAAACCACTGGACTTTCAAAGAAGATTTAAATAATTCTAAAGAAAAGAATATGAAACCTAACAACAATAAACAAACTTTTGTTAGTTAAATGTTAATTTAACCCTTTTAGTGCCGAAAGCCAATATATCGGCTTCTGCTACACCAGCAAGAAGTGCCAGAGCCGATATATCGGCCCGCACCTTGTAGCGCTTTACTATTCGCATTGCGAGAGATCTCTATCAAAATAAATTTAAAATACGTTATAAATAGTCTAATTTCATTACGAGAGAATTAAAATAAATAATTTTTAAATATTGCTTTTCGTTTGGTTTTTATGAGCCTTTTACCAAATCCTAGTAAAATCGGCCGGTTATCTTCGCATAAGCACCTCTTTTTCGCCCGGCACTAAAAGGGTTAATATTGTAATTTAAAAGATATCTTCCAATGGGGAAAAAATACCAGTACACTATTACTGACTTTTAAATAAAATTTACTTATTGTCAATCAGTGACAGTTTGTAAATTATTCTAGGATTTTAATGAAAAAAAAACTTTTTGCAATTTTTAACGCAACTTCATGATTTCGTGCAGAACTTTTGGACGATGAACTGGTCCAGGCGATTTTTACAAGTGACAGGACACAGGCTTCAGGCCAGGAAATTGAAGTTTTTCCCTGATACATATTTGCTGCTTGAGCTACGCGTTGTATTCGCTTTATCGTGCGTGACGAGACATCTTGCGGTATTAGCGATTAGCGACTTTCAAATAATCGGCGAAAACTCCATTTTCGCCGATTCACTTTCCCGCAGGACTCCGGGACAAGTGGGCGTAGGAAACAATGTCTATTGTTCC
>NW_014561552.1:0-1453 GCF_001313825.1 Dinoponera quadriceps
TCATTATGACTTCTGAGAGTGATACGTCACAGCCATCACTTAAAAAATTTTTATTGTGCAATACCATCTCTGATTATAAGGAGTAAAAATTATATAAATATTTTTCTGTAACACTCAAATAAGTATATACAATATGTTATGTATCCTACGTTTGATTTTACTTTAGAAACACACTGAACTAAATAAACACCAGCTTTAAATCAAACACTAATTGTTGCTTCAACGACACGCGAATAAATGACTAAACGATACTAGATCTCTGCCGTTTGCACAAAAGCCAGTCGAAAAAAAAGAAACTCAATCTCTGCTGTTTGAGCAAAAACAGTCGAAAAAAATGATTGCCACGCCGCGTGGGGCATGCACACCCCACGCTACGATAAACGCGGTATACATGATATTAAGATGCCTCTACTTGACTTTACAACAAATAAAAAAATACTTCGTTTTTCTATGAGAATCCCAAACGGCCTGAACGGAAAATTCTGTGCATACGCCCCACGCGGCACGGAACGTGTAAACGTGTAAACACAAAATGTAGGTTTTGTCACAGAAACTTTGTTGACCAGAATAATTAGTTCCTGGCAATTAAATGTTAATAACAACAATCTGTTTGCAGTTAATCTCGTTGATGATCGGACATAACGACATTTGCACCAATACATGTAGGGATTCTTCACCTTGGTCACTTCTCGATAAACACAAAGCCGATTTACTTCAAGTTTTGATGACATTGAGAGATTTGCTACGAAATTTAGTATCGCTGATACCGCCGCCACATATAAAAATTTTAATTGACAGTCGTAAGGGTAAACCGTCTTTTAGATGCGACCGTCTTTTAGATGCGACAGTTGTCGAATGTTCTTGTATGTTTGGCCTTAGATTTTAAAGTTATATACTAGAATATTACAAGATCATAAGACGGTCAGTATGTAATAATACAAATAATATTATTATTAAATAAATTCTATAAAACATTCTTTGAATATCTCAATTTTTTTAATTTTTATTGGTTTTTGAAACTTTTAATAAACATTATCGATAGCAGGAGATACGTTCATGCATCGATTAAAAAAATGTTAATAATTTTCAGATGACAATAGTTAGACATGGAAATCTCGATTTATCCTGAATTCCAGAGGGACGATTTTGCAGTTGTAATTTAGTCTATTACATTAGATTTCAGCATACTACTTGCTTCTGATGGATATGCCGATACCACATATTTCACCAGAGATTTTTTTCTCTTCAGTCAGAAAAGTCACGCTCGAAAGATATTCTATTTTTTTACGTAAGAAACATGGAAAACTATATTTAACTAAAAGAAAAATTTTAACTCAATTTTTTGCAGTTGCAAACGGTTTGTGGAATAATTTATTAGTACCAGTTAGCGTTAAAACGACATACTGGCAGGATCTTTTTGAGAGGTTTCTTTGTCCGACTCCGGAAAGGTCTT
>NW_014561553.1:0-1765 GCF_001313825.1 Dinoponera quadriceps
AACTATAAAGTCACAAAATATTAGCTAGATAACGTTTAATCGTTAATCGTTTAACGTTTAATTGTAATAATAAAGAAATTTTTTTGAACACTTTTCAGGTTTAAGACAATATATGAATATCGCATATTCAGTAAAGATTAAATACAAAACTCGCAGTATATAATTTTATTACATAAAATTTATTTGATAAAGTCTTTCAATGCTTCGTCTAGCCAGTATTTTCCATATATTGAAATGATTTACAGGTGCTCGATGAGAAAGAGATCTATCAGCCAAGATCCAGTCAAGTCAAGATTTCATGTATTGGGTGAGTGCAAAAGTTCGTGCGGAGGTGCAATAGATGGCGTTAGAAGCGGCGTAAAGTTTTGTCATTAATACCGCCATCTCCGTAAGACATATCGTTGGAAAGGTGATGTGTGCAGCGTTCATTTCAAACAAAAGAATTTGTGTAGATACGAACTGCTTCGAGAAAGATTACTTTCAAAATGAGTGTCGAAAAGGTGCATTTACGGCATGTTATGCTTTACGAGTTTCGGGAAGGAATAAACGTTGCAGCAGCCGTAAAAAACATTCAAGAGGTTTATCAAGATCAAGCACCAGCTAAACGAACTGTGGAAAAATGGTTTGCGAAATTTCGCCGCGGACAGTTTAACCTTGAAGACGAGCCACGCTCAGGTCGACCTTCAGACATTGATGACGATGTTGTGCGAACTTTAGTTCAGAATACTCCGCGATTTGTTATGTACAGCGATTGCGTGGAAAATGCTATAAAAATGGTAACGTGTATTGAAAAATGACTGGCAAGAATGGAATTAAATTCCGCTGTACAGGATGATCATATAAAAAAATAACCTAGAACTCACGTTTCGCGTGAGTTTACGTATAATCGTTATATTTCTAGAATCTATACACACGGTTTCGTATAAGAGCATTCTTCAAAACCTATCACATTTTTGCTAGTTTCCTCGGAGTATTTAGGAAACTATAATAATTTACGATTATAATAATCATATTTGGAAATAAGGATATATAGGGTGTTCCAGACTTCGTGATTTTAATTTTACGGAGAGGTTCTTGTCTGTATATGTATGTGTTTCTCTATATCATAAACATACACATATATACAGGACACAAAGTCTCTTAGTACTTCATAAATTGCAACGTATAGAGTTATAGTACATAACGTTATTTAGATTCATTAAACCATGAATTCAAATTGGAACACTATTATAGCCTTAATTTCTGTCTATATATATATAATCTATAATTCGAGAAAACTATATATAGTCTTGTAACAACAACCTCCGTAGAAATATTTTTTTTTTTTGGAAAGACGGTAATTTAAACAGAAATATTTCTCTTTTTTATCTTCAATAGACAACAAATTCTTTTATATACAACAGTTTTATGTACAAAATACCAACAAGAATATATTACACCGATACATTGGTATTATTTGCTATGAGTATTATTACCTATTGTATCACACCGACGGTAATACAATAGGTATGGTACTCGGGGAGGTACTGGTCTTAAAACAGTACCTTCCGATATCGCTTTCGCGGAGGTATCGTCGTACCTCACCCAGGTACCATAACCAACATGGAAGCAGTCCGTCACATAATGGCCGTTTGTCGCTTCCTTCCCGTCGTGATACGTCACAGCAAATAACTTGTACTGCTTTTGTTTCGGTGACAGCTTTCTTGCGGTATTTGCAGATAGGAATTCTGTAAAAAATCAGACATATTTCCCATATTGTAGTTAC
>NW_014561553.1:1841-3025 GCF_001313825.1 Dinoponera quadriceps
TTTTAAGGTCAATCGGGAATTCAACTGCCTTAATCAGTTTGGAGCATCCGTTATATTTGTAAACAAACCATTTTAAATGGAGTATTAAAACAGCAGGTAACTCCTCCAAAGTTACCTGCTTCCAAGCCTCGATTTGTTTTTTCGTCCTCGAGCAAGTCATGCCTTCTAATCTGTCCTTGCTCACGAGGATATCGAGGGCTTGTTTAACGGAGTCCGCTTTCTGTAAGAATTAAAGTCATGTTAGAGATACTCTTAATTATGTATCATAAGATAGATATTCACATTGACTCGACCAACGAATATTAAAAGTCTGCTATTTTGGTTTGCAACGTGGAAAAAGTGCTCACACATGAATTACGACGCTTTTATCGACAATATTTTAATCCTTATAATCATCTCGCATTTTGTCTCTTTATAGTAATTAAATTGTACTTACTTCAATGTCGAGTTGTAGAGTGAAGAACGGCTGCACATTATCGGACGGTTGTTCTCCGGGACGTGATACTCTCGATCGTAATTTTCCCCGGAATATGTCCGACAACGGAGTCCGTTCTAATTCCGTGGATCGGGTGATAGAACCCTTATTCTTGGGTCCTATCACTCTCCACTCCTCTTCCTTGCCTTCGGTCTTCTCCGCGTTGATGTCGATGTGCTCATTGTTAGCCAGTTTCATTAACTAAAAAAAGGCAAAATTATCATTAGTCTTCTTAATAATAACATTAAGAATTCATCATAAGTAAAATATGTAAATACATACATCGAGCATTTCGTCGTTGATGGCATTCAGGAGGCAAGACAAGAACTCTTCCGCATCTTCCTGCCGCCCTTCGACAGGAAAGATACCGGCGGAAGAGGTGTATCTTAACATCGTATACATATACGATGGCTCCAGAGCAACGCCGTTTTCGATGGTAATTTCATCTCGTTTATTGACCCTGGCTTTCCTAGGCACACGAGCATTTTCCGGCAAGGGATGAAATTCGCGGATAAATCTGACCCTGTTTAAAAATGAGAGAACAAATTTCGTTGTATTCAAGCAGCCGTGAAACTTACAATAGATATGTAATGTTAGTGTTCGTGAACTTGAGTCAAAAGAAGGTCACTCAAATGTATAGAAACTTTGACGAAAGAAAAACACGTTACATTTGACCTTTTCAATATATTCAGACTGTATATTTACAATC
>NW_014561554.1:0-466 GCF_001313825.1 Dinoponera quadriceps
CAATTAGTGGTGCGACGTTTCCCCGACTTTCCTTACGCCCTTTGTGGCGTGAACGTTTTTTTTCGGTACGGTGAGAAGAGGCCCGTCAATGCGAGCGGTCAGCTCGTTGAAGCGGAGGTCGTGGCCATTGAATGACTCGTCGGATTGCCGGATTCGTTTGCAATGAGTGTGAGAGAGTTTTTGGTTAATTAACAAACAAAAGATTTATTCTCGGTTATAAAGCAGACTCATGCGCGAGCGGATGTCGGTTCAGTGTTAAACAGTTTATCTGGGAAGACGCTAAATGCGTCGGGACGTGTTGTTGCCGTCGTCGGTCGCGTATATGTTTTGACAGCTCAGCTAATCGTCGAATTTCGCGGTGAGATGGTTGCGCGGGACGAAGGACGCGGTGCGGTATACGCGGAGATGTATACACGTTTGACATTCTAGTGACGGTCGGTAGAGCAGCGGGAAGCGGGCGCAGTGT
>NW_014561555.1:0-447 GCF_001313825.1 Dinoponera quadriceps
TTCCGCTGGAGAACGAATAATGTAATTCGCCGGGTCTCCCCGTATTTTCAGAAATTCCCGTGACAACCGTGGAAAGTTGTTGCCGCACTTCCGACTCCGCGCAATTCGCGTCACCGATATCCCGTGCGCGCGTGTACCGGTACTCGTTTCGGCATACGTGCTCAGTCCCGATACCCGTCGCGTAGACGTTTCCGCGATGGCTTTTGATTCTTTTGGCCTGCACGGATTTCCTTCAACGTGCGCGAAATGACTGGACGTGAAGTTTGAGAGGGACCGAGGGTAGGGTCTCGGGGGAAGAATCGAGGGAATGGAAAGGCAGTAAGTAGACGTAACGACAGGAAGTTACGTCTCGGATTATGATAATTTCGTAGGGATTTCAATACGCTCGGACGTATTTGGAGAATTATTGTTCCGTTCGGACGGGTATTCGGACGTTGAATCTTGCGA
>NW_014561556.1:0-873 GCF_001313825.1 Dinoponera quadriceps
TATATTTAGACGATATCGTCATTAATGAGTCCAGCCTGGAGGACCATAATAAAAAATTGATCTCTGTATTAAGGAGATTGCGCCAGAGCAATCTGAAACTTCAGCCAGACAAATAAAACTTTCTACGGAAAGAAGTTACATACTTGGAGCACATAATTTCAGAAAAGGGAATTGTACCTGACCCCTCTAAATTAGAGGCAGTACCAGGTTCCCAGTCCCGAAAAAGGTCAAGGAGATACAATCATTTATAGGCCTAGCGGGCCTATTATATTACAGACGATTTATAGAAAATTTTTCTAAGATAGTGCGTCCTCTAACAAGATTAACAAAAAAGGAAACACCCTTTGAATGGGGAAAAGAACAAAAAAATGCGTTAGCAATATTAAAAGAAAAATTGACAACCGCTCCCGTACTAAAATATTTGAAATTCGACAAGAAATTTATTATCACTACCGACGCATCGGATTTCGGATAGGAGCTGTACTGTCACAAGGGTCGATAGGNAGGAAAGACAACTTTATAGCTTATGCTAACCGCGTATTATCACGCGCAGAACAAAATTACAGTACTACTGAAAAGGAACTGCTAACAATAGTATGGGCAGTGAAACATTTTCGCCCATATGTATATGGAACGAAATATAAAATAATAACTGACCATAAACCGCTGATATGGCTATTTAACGTCACCGACCCCGGATCACGATTAATCAGGTGGCGACTAAAATTAGAAGAGTATGATTACGAAATCATATACAAGGCCGGACGAGCGAACACAAACGCCGACGCGTTTAGTAGAAACATAATACGACCTGTGTTAAAGATAGGCGCGCAGAAGGAGGACGACAAACAAGTAGAAGAAAAAGAATACTAT
>NW_014561557.1:0-1737 GCF_001313825.1 Dinoponera quadriceps
GTGGATAATAATGTACTAACCACACCCCCAGCGTCTACCAGAACCAAAGCATTCGAACTCCCCGTATATTCTGAAGATAAGAAGCCTCCCGATAAAACATTCGAAAACGTTCCCCCATGCGAACCTGAAATAAGAAATGAGACTAACCTTGATGATAATATATATAAAACTCCCGTGATAAATATAGCAAAAGACAAACTTGGTACAATAAGCGAAGAAGAAGAAACGATTTAAAATTCCTTTTCAGATACGTCAGACTCAGAAAGTGACGAATTAATGTTCGAATCAAACCGCGTACAACTTAACGAAGCAAAGAAAACAAATTCATTATTGACCCTCACTGAGAGGAGAGATCCCTTAATGTCTTATCTAGACAATCATGGAATCTTTATCCAAGTAAACGGCCACCCAGTAGACAATGGTGCCCAAGAATACCAACAAGCTAACGCCCTACCCTTTTATGAAGATATCAACCTCGGAAGAGCAAAAGTAACAAGCATAAGAACAAAACAATTAATAGCACTACCCATCAAAACAGGCAGTAGAAAGCTGATAGATTCCGACGACATAAAGAATTGCTTGCAGTCACTATTAGACGTCACGAGAGAATTAGATTTAAAATCATTTAGTATTCGCAGAACAGAATCTTACGATGACATTCCATGGTCATACATGTTAAAGCAAATTATTAAGCACTTTGAAGATACACACGTCACGATCACGATTTGTCAAGGTGTTACACAAACCCTAGAAGTAGTAGAACGCGAAAAGATAATAAACGAAAATCACTCATCAAACATTGGAGGACACAAAGGAGTCAATAAGACATACAATCGAATTAGAGCTAATTATTATTGGAACACAATGAAGAAAGACATCCAGAACTTTATAAAAAGATGTAAAAATTGTCAGATTAAAAAGTTAACCCGCGTGAAAACCAAACTACCCATGATTATCACCGACACGCCTGGGTCAGCCTTCAATAAAATTTCAATGGATATTTTAGGACCATTAGTTCCTACTAATCAAGGTAATATCTACATTTTAACTATTCAAGATTTGTTGACAAAATACTCGGTAGCCATACCACTAAAAGAAGCAAACTCGTTATAACTAATAATTAACTATAGCAGACGCCTTTACAAAAAAATTCATTTGTATCTATGGAGCCCCGAAAGCTCTACTTACAGACTAAGGCTCAGTATTCCTAACCGCATTAATGCGAAACCTAGCAAAAAAATTTGGCATCCAACAATATAAAACAACCGCGTACCACCCGCAATCAAATGGCTCCGTCGAGAGATCACATCACGTATTAATAGAATACCTTAAGACTCAAATAACAGACGAAAAACATTGGGACGACTACATAGAAATGGCTATGNACCTAGCAAAAAAATTTGACATCCAACAATATGAAACAACCGCGTACCACCCGCAATCAAATGGCTCCGTCGAGAGATCACATCACGTATTAATAGAATACCTTAAGACTCAAATAACAGACGAAAAACATTGGGACGACTACATAGAAATGGCTATGTTCTCGTATAATACAGGCATTCACGAAAGCACAAAGTACAGTTTATACGAATTAGTTTTTGGAAGATAAGCAAGACTGCTTTCATCACAAAAAAACCTCGACAGTAATCTCGAACCAACTTTCTATGAATACCTAACCGATCTGTTCAATAAACTATATTATATGCAGCAAGAAGACGCAATCTGATACATTCA
>NW_014561558.1:0-1428 GCF_001313825.1 Dinoponera quadriceps
ATGGCGGTATTAATGACAAAACTTTACGCTGCTTCTAACGCCATCTATTTCATTTCCGCACGAACATTTGCACTCACCCAATACATTAAAACAATAGAACAATTGCTGTGAAAGACAAAGGGATTTCAGTTTAGAAAGCATCCAAAACAAAATAGAACTTTCTATGCCCAAGACGTGGTTTTTGGATAACGTTTAAATTAAGTATGATTAAAGCTGAAATGTTAAATATACAGCAAACATATGATACTTCCTTTTCTAATGTAAGTTCATTGAATTAAATGGTGTGAAATAAAAGTATATTACGAATGGGTCCATAGCTCTCTGTAAAGTAAAAAGAGATGAGAGAGTCAGAGAGAGAGAGACATGGGTGCGATGAGCGCGTTAGAGAAAGATGGAAGTTGTAACAAAGAGAAGCAGGGCGAAGATAGGTGAGGATATAGGTTAGCCGAGACGGGGGAAACAGGTGAGAAGGGTCGTTAATAGTGCGAAAGATGGAAAGTGAGGAAAAAATGTGGTGATGTGATGAATAAATTCTTGGTTTGGGGTTTGTGAGTTTGGGGCTTGTAGGTTTGGGGTTTGGGGCTTGTTAATTTGGGGTTTGTATATTTGGGGACGAAATTTATGCAGAAATTCCAGATTTTTAGCAATTTTTTTAATTTTACTGCAAATCCTGACGTGCAGGCTCAATTTTGCGAATGGATTCGTGTTCAGCGACCCAAAAAACATAAATTATACCTACTAGAATCCCAGTAGACTCCCAAAACCATTTTGTGGCCCTGTGTCATTAGTGTCTTTCCAGTTGTTGATATGAATAAATTCTACGCCTTTATTTTATATTGTTACGCCCATGTCTTGATGCCCGCGCTTTTAGCGCCCTGAACATACAGCAGATTCACGTCACGAAATGTTACGCTCGCGCGGGGAAATAAAACGAAACAACGTTAACAAGAAAACAACTTCAACTATATTTACTATTTACAAGAGAACACACGTAACTCGCAGACTTAAGCTCTCTCTTTCGTTAACGACCGTCGCGCACGTCACGACGACTCAACGGCCCCAAAGAGAATCCTTTTTACCCGTTGTTTATTAGTCAACGCTGATCATCTGTTGTTTACGACTCGTTGCTAAGAGAATCTGCTGTATGTTCAGAACGCTAAAGGCGCGGGCATCAAGACAAGGGCGTAACACTGCCCCCCCCCTCTTTAAAATTGTCGACCCGACAATTGAAATCCAGTCTCCAATATCCTCGACGTTTCCCGTACTATGAACACGAGCTCCAGCCCGTGCTAACGTACGGCGTCGACATAGGATCCATTTCCAAAACGTTTCCTGAGACCACGACACTTCCTGTACTACCATGTCCTGTACTACCATGTACTCCTGTCCATGTTACCGTACTGCGACGTATAAGAATCCTTCACGACT
>NW_014561559.1:0-464 GCF_001313825.1 Dinoponera quadriceps
TGCGCTGTTGCTCCATCTTGTTGAAACCAAATCTCCCCCAGATTTGTCTATTCACTCAACTCCTGCAATTTAGGCTTAAAAAAGTTTTCCAGCATGAAAACATAACGTTGAGCTGTAATTGTAACAGTATGGCCATTTTTCTCAAAAAAATAAGGCCCAATGATCCCAAATTTGGATATGGCACACCAAACAGTGACTTTTCGTGAGTGCAGAGGTCTCTCATGGAATTGCCTTGGGTTGGTGTCAGCCCAGTACTGAAAGTTCTGCTTGTTAACTCTCTGCGTCGCAATGACTGAACGGCCATTTTCCAAAAAAGAGCGCACAGCGAATCCACGATGTTCTCCAGTCCAAATCATGATGTTAACTGAAAACGGTTGAGAACAACCTTCCTAATGAGACCCTGCCCAACAACCTACTCACGCCATCTGGTGAGCAACGGATTTTTCAAACTCGGGCAAACCTTT
>NW_014561560.1:0-474 GCF_001313825.1 Dinoponera quadriceps
TCACGCAACAAGGCATCATCACGCTCGCTTTGCACAACGTGCTCGTCATTTCGACGTTTCGCCTGGAGTCTCCACTCATTTTGTACCGCTGCAGGAACGCCGAGATCGGTTTGGGCAACCGACCCGTGGTCCCCGGTGAGGTCAAACGGCGAGAGCGCTGGTGGCGCGCAAGATGTCGTAGAATTCAATCAATTCAGACTCGACAATGGCGCGATACATCGCGCTCACGTATTTGTACAAGTGTTTGCTCAATGGGATCAACGACGAATCGAGCCCACGACTTGTCACCTTGTCGATTAGTGCACGTTTGCTTTCAAGATACAATCGGGACACAATGGTGGCAACACGTTGTTCGCATCGTTGCGAGAACGAGCAGAACGGGCTTAGAAAGTTGATTCACTCGCTAATCCGGACGATCAAAGACGTTCGCAAGCGGTGTCGCGCGCGCGCATTTGTCATGGAACAGGCTACGCT
>NW_014561561.1:0-1805 GCF_001313825.1 Dinoponera quadriceps
GTGGGATTACACGGCATACAAAAATTTTGTGCATTCATGGATCTTCCACAGTCGATTTTTCATTCATTTTATGACTCTGTAGTGAAATGTATTTATGATGGTGCAGAAATAATGTGTGAGCAAAGTATGAAGAGAGCTGCTCAAGAGGAAAAAGGAAAAACCGATGAATCGAGTAACTCCGGAGGAATAGCTGTGTCCGGTGATAAATCATGGCGAAAACGAGGATTCTCGCCGCTTTTTGGATTCGTCTCGCTAATTGGATGGAAGACTGGTAAAGTTGTGGACGTTTCGGTAAAATGTAAGTACTGTAAAGCATGAGAATTTTGGAAAACGAAGGAAGGTACAGCAGAGTACGAGGAATGGTTGGAAACCCATGCCGACGAATGCCAAGCTAACCATGAGGGCTCTTCGGGCCTCATGGAAGTCAATGCTGTTTGCGAAATGTTCCAGCGCTCTGAATCTTTACACAACCTGAAATATACTAGCTATATCGGAGATGGAGACTCTAAGACATATACGGGTATCATAAATTCATCATCTTATGGAGATCCGATTGTCCAGAAGAAAAAGTGTATCGATCACGTCCAGAAACGCATGGTTACGCATCTCCGGAATTTAAAAAAGAAAACAAAGGGCCTCGGCGGAAATGGTAAACTAACTGGCAAATTGATCGATGAACTGTCAATTTATTATGGTCTAGCGATACGCAGAAATCATGAATCTGTAGAGAAAATTAGGACTGCGATCTACGCAACGCTAGATCACAAATTATCAACAGATGCGAAGCCCAAGCACGATCACTGCCAGAGCGGAGAAAATTCGTGGTGCTCGTGGCAAAAGGCCAAGCCCACTGGAACTTTGGATAAATATACACATAAACCACTTTTACATGAAGAAGTATACAAGGCTATAACTCCAATTTATGAAAAATTAACCAGTGATGACCTACTCACTCGTTGCATAGACGGCTTCACTCAAAACAGTAATGAGAGTTTCAACGCTACAGTATGGTCGATGGCCCCGAAAGTGACATCCAGTGGCAAAAATGTACTTGACAGCTGTATATATTGCTGCAGATACTTATAATGATGGCCTCACAAGTGCCATGAGAGTCATGCAGAACATAGGCATCAAAATTGGGCCGACAATTTTGCTGCTGCAATTACTGTCAAGAGATTGATCACAACCGTATCAAATTATCCGATCGTTCGCTCTCAGATGCTGCAAGAAAGTCTCGAATCGAATAGAAGGCATCCAGAAAGGAAGAAGATGAGTTCCACGTGTCCATGGAATGTGAAATGTACGGCGCAGGCATCGCAGAGTGAAGGTATAACAAAATTTTCAGCACGTAAAACTTTAAACGCGTTTTTCTCGAAACTGCATTTTTCAAATCGGGCGACGATGGTACTCGGAGACTATCGCACGTATCCACTTGAAATTTTAACTGTAGCTTCACAGTAACATTATCTAGTAAACTACGTACGATTTTTTTGTTATCATTGCAACTTTCTTTTTTATAAACAATTTACTGCTCATTTTTTCGGTCAAAAATTGAACCTTTTTTTTACAAGTTCGCCATTTTGCGAAAAATTGATGTAAATCTAAAAACATACGTACTTTACTAGCAAGTCTTATGTAGATTATATCCCGTTCTTTAATTTATTTCAGATAGCACGAGTTCCTAGAATCACCGTCGCCCGTAGAGGCCCTTTTGACAAAGGTGATTCCGAAGATTGGCCCAGTAGCCGCCATTTTGATCAAAATGTCAATATAAAAATTTTTTTATACACTCAAATACATGTTTA
>NW_014561562.1:0-1859 GCF_001313825.1 Dinoponera quadriceps
AATAAATTACAAACTCGGGCTAAACGATAAGCTGCAAACCATAGTACGAACCCGAGCTTCCGTTACACTAGCAGAAGCAATTGCCGGAGCTATGGACGAAGAAAAGATGAAAGTACTAACAAGACACTATAATCACCGGTAACCTGCAAAATATTTCATAACACTGGAATTAGCGTCAGGTTATTATCAGATTCCTATGGGCAAACAAGATAAAAAAAAATGTTGGTGACACCCTATAAGGTAAATAATAAAAACGATCATTTGTTTACCATCGACGTGCAGCGCCGCAGCGGAGGCGATCATAAACGATTGAAGGTTTCATGTACTTCTCAATCAGTTACGACAATAATGTTTAGATATTTCCATTACTTATTAAATTTCAAATAAATATATGAATAAAAATGTTGGTGACTCGCAATAAGGTAAATAATAACAACGATCATTTGTTTACTATCGACGAGCAGCGCCGCATCGGAGGCGATCATAAACGATTGTAGATTACATGTACTTCTCAATCAGTAACTACAAAAATGTTTAGATATTTCAATTCCTTATTAAATTTCGATTAAATTAGTGAAGAAAAATGTTAATTACTCGCAATAAGGTAAATAATAACATCAATAATTTGTTTACCATCGACGCAGCCGAGGCGATCATAAACAATTGGAGATTACATGTACTTCTCAATCAGTTACGACAATAACGTTTAGATATTTCGATTCTTTAATAAATTTCGAATAAATAATTGAAGAAAAGTGTTGGTGACTCGCAATAAGGTAAATAATAACAACGATAATTTGTTTACCATCGACGCGCAGCGCCGCAGCGGAGGCGATCATAAATGATTGGAGATTACGTGTACTTCACAATCAGTTACGACAATAATGTTTAGATATTTTGATTCCTTATTAAATATCGAATAAATGAGTGAAGAAAAATGTTGGTGACTCGCAATAAGGTAAATAATAAGAACGATCATTTGTTTACTATCGACGAGCAGCGCCGCATCGGAGGCGATCATAAACGATTGTAGATTACATGTACTTCTCAATCAGTAACTACAAAAATGTTTAGATATTTCGATTCCTTATTAAATTTCGAATAAATTAGTGAAGAAAAATGTTAATTACTCGCAATAAGGTAAATAATAACATCGATCATTTGTTTACCATCGACGCACAGCGCCGCAGCGGAGGCGATCATAAACGATTGGAGATTACATGTACTTCTTATTCAGTTACGACAATAATGTTTAGATACTTCGATTCCTTATTAAATTTTGAATAAATGCCTGTAGCAAAATGTTGGTGACTCGTAATAAGGTAAATAATAAAAACGATCATTTATTTACCATCGACACACAGCGCCGCAGCGGAGGCGATCATAAACGATTGGAGATTACAAGTACTTCTCAATCAGTTACGACAATAATGTTTAGATATGTCGACCCCTTATTAAATTTCGAACAAATGCGTGAAACAAAATGTTGGTGACTCGCAATAAGATAAATAATAACAACGATCATATGTTTACCTTCGCCGCGCAGCGCTGCAGCGGAGTCGATCATAAACGATTGGAGATTACATGTACTTCTCAATCAGTTACTACAATAATGTTTAGATATTTCGATTCCTTATAATATTTCGAATAAATGCGTGAAGCAAAATGTTGGTGATTCGCAATAAGGTAAATAATAAAAACGATCATTTGTTTACAATCGACGCGCAGCGCCGCAGCGGAGGCGATCATAAGGAATTGGAGATTTCATGTATTAGGTTGGTGCATATGAAATGTCGGATTCTTAAGTGAGTGTATAAAACTGTATATCTTTCTTCAAAAGCTGTTTATTCAATCAAAGT
>NW_014561563.1:0-202 GCF_001313825.1 Dinoponera quadriceps
TAAATATTTAACAGTGCAGCTGTTGGTGCGAGACAATCTTGGATATGATGAAACGTAAAAGTCAAGTAAAAGAAAGAAAGGTTGGGGAGCATATTACGTATTTATGTATTGACTTGTGGTGTACTTACGATAACGCATTTCTCAAATCGGGATTTTCTTCTGTCAAGCTTCAGATCGGTGGCGAATGTCATTGCTTCAATGA
>NW_014561563.1:266-586 GCF_001313825.1 Dinoponera quadriceps
GAGCCACTTACGTCCGTGCATCTTTAATTAAATTACAACCGTAAAATTAATTAAATCATTATCCAGACAGCACAAGGCGTCCTCAGAATCATCCTGGATATGTTCAGAATATCCTTTGTCATATTCTCAGGATATTTAGTTGTATTTTATACAAATATATGTTATTATTTTATACAAATATTTTATGTGCATATTTATTCTATATTCCATAAGTAAATATCAAATATCTCTGGGACTTCTCTGTAATGTCTTTTGAACATTTTGCTGTTTAGGTGATTATTTAGTCAGTATGTCATATGTCGAGATTAGTGATTCTCAAA
>NW_014561564.1:0-1030 GCF_001313825.1 Dinoponera quadriceps
CAGTGTATACCTATGTATTGTCCTAAAACAGCACGAGGAATGTTTTTGTAAAAAAATACATTCTTTGTTATCTTGGTCCTGCATTAAAGGGTATAAAAGCGTAGTAATGTCTTTGTTGCATTTTCTCCGGTAGAAAATTATCTGAATTGAAAATTAGCGGATTCGGGTAATATTTCTCCAAACGATGTATCGCTAATGGCAGTATTATTATAGTGGCATCCTTTGGAAGAACGTAATTGCCTGTAACTTTAATATAAATATGATTTATCTTGTGTCTTAGTCAAATTTATGATATGTATATATGGAATATGACATATAGATATAGCAACTGTTGACACGACATTTGAACTTATTCGGATCGGCTTACTTATCTTTACATCTTTATTAAGTTTCCTTCCAAATATTGATATCGTCGGAAAGAAACTTATTGCTCCAATATAACTTTGTCAAGATACTTCATGTTCACAGTGTTTCGAAAATACATTGCCTGTCGCTGTTATAGAATATTGAGTCTAATTCTTCGTGCACACGCACCTGCACAATATAATTTAATGCTAATATCATAACAGTGTTTCTTTACAAATGTTTCATTACATTCGAGTACCATTAGTACAACAAGAACTAAATTGTCTGTTCGTCAGAATGACATTAATATGATTTATCATAAAGTTATTTGTACAAAAGGTTTCTATAAATTTTAATATTGGATATAATATTATTGTATTTCTGAGATTCTGAGAGAGTTTAACTTTGCGTGTTATTTTCCATTGATATTTATTTATAAATAGTTATTTGCGAGTAAATTAACCTGGATTTCCGGAAGACTTCCCAATACGCAGAGCACGAAACTTGTGATAAATGCTATGGTGTCATGCTCCTGTAATATTTGCGTTCATTAATTGTCTTCTTTGTATGATTGGTGTTAACGTAATGCGTTTGTAGCGATACGACTTAGTAACACTCGAAATTTAATTTCACCTCTTTAATAGAGATACTCAGCAAATTGAAAAATGTATTACTGCGACGAGAC
>NW_014561565.1:0-636 GCF_001313825.1 Dinoponera quadriceps
TCCGCGTTCAACCATATGAATTTTAATAGGGGTCAAATGTCATTTCAAGATCATTTTAAGGTAAAAACGTCAAAATAACAGCATTTTTAAGGTTTTTTAAGGTAAAGTATTTTTCAGCCATATGCGTCATGCTAAGGGTCAAACGTCATTTCATGGTCAAATAGTTGATGGGGTGCTTGATTAGCGTGAGTCCCCTTGTCACTCAAAATGGGGTGCTTGGTTAACGTGAGTCCCCTTGCNAACTGTTAACCACGAAGTAAGTGTTCAAAATTGCCACCATTAGCTTCAAGTCACAAATTCAATCGTCTATGAAAATTTGGCACAGTTCTTAATAAAGTTTCTCTTGGAATCGCTTCACGAGCTAGACGAATACAGTTTTCCATGTCTGCTCTAGTTGTGGGCTGTTGTGAAAATACTGCATATTTAATGTAACCCCATAAATAAAAATCAGGAGAAGTTAAATCTGGTGTGCGAGGTGGCCAGTCAACTGGACCTCCTCGTCCGATCCATCTTGCGTTAAAATGGTTATTTAAAAATTGACGAACAATTAGTACAAAGTGAGGTCCTGCACTATCTTTTGCCACCAAATTATTATCCTGGTTGCTAAATCAACATTTTCCAACAGCCCTGGCAATC
>NW_014561566.1:0-830 GCF_001313825.1 Dinoponera quadriceps
AGCTCAAACGAGGAAGTCATCTCCGAGACAGAGGCGTATTTTGGAGAGTTCGACAAATTCTATTTTTTGGAGGGGTTAAAAAATGGCAGGAACGTTGGGAGAAGTGTATCTTTCTAAAAGGGGACTATGTTGAAAAATAAAAAAAAATTTTTGAAAAAATGGTGTCTTCATTTCTAACACAGGTACTTATTGAACCGCCCTCATATGTTTACCGTGTTTTTCATAAACGACGCTAAGTTTTCCGAAATAAATATTTGCCGTGCGGGCGGGACTGAAAGCTGGTATTAGTTCATTAAGCAGGCTGTCAACGGTGTCATAAATTTCGTCTTCGACCATGAAATACGCGTGGCCAATTAACCGGCTCCGGGGCAATCGGACGACGTGGGCTTCGCTAACGAGCGATAACAATTACTTGGCTCGCGCAAATTGTAAGACCGGAACATTATGTCCGTCGAATTTAGGAATAGAGTCTAAGACTCCGCGTATGCTAGAATCAGATAAGGATTTAGAGGATATACATGTGGCGGCCGGATGATAGAATAAGAATGGGGGCGCTTGCGGTAAATACGATTCTGAAAGAATAGCGAACGCAAGGGCTCGCCTAAGGCCTTGAGACAGAGGGGTGGATGAGAATGAAACTTCCCTCTGTTGATTAGAGGTGAGGTTAAAAGGGAGTTCTTCAATACGCGCGTTTCCTGCTAACAGTACTTCCCGGGCGTGCATTTCGCGCAAGAGGCGCAAATTTACTTCTGTAGAATTGGTCCTCTTGCCACGGCGGAGTGGGCTTTTATACCGCTTCCGCCGTATATTTGACATGTCGTTGCTTAGCA
>NW_014561567.1:0-2919 GCF_001313825.1 Dinoponera quadriceps
GAACGGGTGTTTAACCGTGTGACTGGAGGTTGGCACAGGGCGTAGGGCCTTGAGGAGTTGTCTTAAACTCCGAGCACAGGTCGTCTGGTCGGCCGATATTGAATTCGAGGTTAAGAATTCCCCTGGCAGCCTGGGAGACATGCCCAGAAGCATTTCGGATGGAGAGGCTTGCAGATCCTCCTTGAAGGCGGTTTGGAGTCCTAAGAGGACCGATGGCAAGCTGTCCAGCCAGTTCTGCAGGCAGCAGCGAAAGGCTGCTTTCAGCGTTCTATGTAGCCTCTCTACAAGGCCGTTGGACTGAGGATGGTAGGCAGTCGTGTGGCACATTTTCTCACCTAGAATGCCTGCGAGCTGCTTGAAGAGCTCAGATTCGAACTGAGCTCCTCGATCGGAGGTGATCTTCAATGGCGTTCCGAAATAGGTAACCCAATTGTCCAAGAAGGCCTTGGCGATTGTGGAAGCTTGGATGTTGGGCAATGGCACCGCTTGCGGCCAACGAGTGAACCTATCTATGATGGTTAGGCAGTATTGCATCCCGTTGATCAGGGGTATCTTGATTAAGTCCACGTGGACGTGTTCCATTCTATTATTGGGCTCTGTGAATTTCCCTAGAGCTGTGCGGTTATGACGGCTGATTTTGGAACGCTGGCAGGCGTCGCACGTTTTACACCACGCTGAGACGTCTCTGCGTACGCCTGGCCACACGAACTTCTGTGCCAGGGAACGGGCAGTTGCTCTTCCGCTCTGATGGGCCAAACCATGTATCGTTTCGAAAGCCATGCGCCTTAGGCTTGCTGGCAGGTAAGGGCGGACTCCCTGGCTGATGTCCGCGAAGACAGTATGGCCTTCGATGTCCAGCTCTTGCAGGGCTAGGTTGTTTGCCGGTTGGCCGAGTAGGTCCTGGAGCTGTTCATCCTCTGCTTGGGCGGCCGCGATGGCGGCCGGGCTGAGCGCAGACGGCATGGAAATAGTGGCGATGCTGGCTCGCGGCCGGGTGGTAAGGCTGGTACCTCTTGTCTTCGTCTCCTACGTTGGCGGATCGGACGGCCGCGACAAGGCGTCTGCGACGACATTGTCCTCTCCCTTGGTGTATACCAGCTGGGAGTTAAAGCGTAAAATAAATTCTAGTTACCTGGCTTGCCTGGGCGAGGCCTTCGCTACCGGCTGGGTTGCGGCGAAGGTCAGAGGCCGATGGTCCGTGTGAATGGTGAATGGGTGTCCCTCCAGGATTCTCTCAAAGTGTTTAACGGTCTCATGGACAGCCAAGAGCTCCCTATCGTAGGTGCTGTACTTCGACTGGGTTAAATCGAGCTTACGAGAGAAGAATCTTAGAGGCCGCCAGGATCTATCCGGCTGCTGCTGCTCCAGCTGGCACCTATCGCCATAGTTGACGCGTCCGTGCGAAGAGCAATCGGAGCGTCGGGCCTGAGGAAGGTGGTGCAGACGGCCTCTGCAATGTCCTCCTTGCACCGCTCGAAAGCCCGGGTTGCCGGAGGGGTCCAGATAAGCTTGGCTTTTTTTGCGAGTCCTTTGAGAAGGTCGTACAGGGGGGCCTGTGCCTGTGCTGCCTGGCGGACGCATCTACGATAATAGTTGATTATTCCTAGGAAACGTCTTAGTTCAGATGCTGTAGAGGGCTTAGGAAATGCCAATATTGCTTTGATTTTGTCCTGCGGAGGCTGGAATCCCTCCGCTGAAAGTTGGTACCCCAGGTAGGTGACCTGGGATTTTCCAAGCGCACATTTGGCCAGGTTGACTTTAAAGCCTGCTTGGCGTAGGATGAGGAAGGTTCGTCTCAGATGCTCGAGATGTTCCTTATGACTGTCTGAAGCAATCAGGATGTCATCTATATAAACCTTGGCGAATGGCAGCTTTCGAAAAAGCTGGTCCATCGTGCGCTGCATCGTCTGGGCTGCGTTACGGAGGCCTAGAGGTGTGCCTAAAAATTCAAAAAGACAAAAAGGTGTGGTAACGGCGGTCTTTTTCACGTCCTGAGGAGCTATAGGAATCTGATAGAAAGCCTTGTGGAGGTCTATGACCGAGAAAACCCGTCCTTGGCTCTCCTGAAGGAGGTCTTCTATCACTGGCAGTGGGTACCGGTCCGGAATGGTGCTGCTGTTGAGCCTTCTGTAATCTCCGGTTACCCTCCAGTCCTTTGCTTTTGGCATGAGGTGGAGAGGGCTGGCCCACTGGCTGTCGGAGGGTCTCACTATGCCCCTATCAAGCAGGTTCTGGAAGGCAGCTCTGGCTGCTGTGAGCTTCTCCCCAAGGAGACGTCTAGGGCGCTCAAAACCTGGAGGGCCTTTGGTTAGGATCCGGTGTTGTATTGGCAGGTTGGAGTTGACCGCTGTATTGCAGTTCGAAATTTCTGCGAACTCCTGCAGAAGTGCTGCATACTTCCCTGCCACCTGAACATTTTGTGGACCTAGGTCTTCGATGGTCGAGACGGAGTAGAGAGTTGTCTTTCGGAGAATGCTCCTCGTTGCAAGACCTGTAAGGGGGTCGATCAGCTTCTGATTCTTGATGTCTGGAAGAAGACCGTATTCTTTTAGGAAGTCTGCACCTAAGAGAGCGTGTGAAACATCAGCTATTATAAACTCCCAGACAAAGTCTCTCCGAAGACCGAGGTTTAGTTTTAGCTGGCGAGTCTCATAAGTTGGAATTGGCGATCGGTTGGCTGCATACAGCATCTGCGTCCTGTTCGGCTCNCTGCTCGGCTCGCTAGCCATTCTTGGATGGTATGGCAGGACCGATGTTGTCGACCTGCAATCTACCAGAAAGTCTATCTTGAGGCTACCATCACGGATAAGCAAGCGAATTTCTTGAGCTGGGTCCGTCACCTCCGACGCCTGCTGCGGAGGTGCTAACAATTTCCCTGCTTACTCAGTTGGTTTTGCGCAAAGTTGCATGGTGCTCTGC
>NW_014561568.1:0-1869 GCF_001313825.1 Dinoponera quadriceps
TGCCATTCGCCAAGGTTTATATAGATGACATCCTGATTGCTTCAGACAGCCATGAGGAACATTTCGAGCATCTGAGACGAACCTTCCTCATCCTACGCCAAGCAGGCTTTAAAGTCAACCTGGCCAAATGTGCGCTTGGAAAATCCCAGGTCACCTACCTGGGGTACCAACTTTCAGCGGAGGGATTCCAGCCTCCGCAGGACAAAATCAAAGCAATATTGGCATTTCCTAAGCCCTCTACAGCATCTGAACTAAGACGTTCCCTAGGAATAATCAACTATTATCGTAGATGCGTTCACCGGGCAGCACAGGCACTGGCCTCCCTGCACGACCTCCTCAAAGGACTCGCAAAAAAAGCCAAGCTTATCTGGACCCCTCCGGCAACCCAGGCTTTCGAGCGGTGCAAGGAGGACATTGCACAGGCCGTCTGCACCACCTTCCTCAGGCCCGACGCTCCGATTGCTCTTCGCACGGACGCGTTAACTACGGCGATAGGTGCCAGCCTGGAGCAGCAGCAGCCGGATGGATCCTGGCGCCCTCTAGGATTCTTCTCTCATAAGCTCGATTTAACTCAGTCGAAGTACAGCACCTACGATAGGGAGCTCTTGGCTGTCCATGACGCCGTTAAACATTTTGAGAGAATCCTGGAGGGACACCCATTCACCATTTACACGGACCATCGGCCTCTGACCTTCGCCGCAACCGGCAGCGAAGGCCTCGCCCAGGCAAGCCAGACAACTAGAATTTATTTTACGCTTTAACTCCCAGCTGGTATACACTAAGGGAGAGGACAATGTCGTCGCAGACGCCTTGTCGCGGCCGTCCGATCCGCCAACGTAGGAGACGAAGACAAAAGGTTCCAGCCTTACCACCCGGCCGCGAGCCAGCATCGCCACTATTTCCATGCCGTCTGCGCTCAGCCCGGCCGCCATCGCGGCCGCCCAAGCAGAGGATGAACAGCTCCAGGACCTACTCGGCCAACCGGCAAACAACCTAGCCCTGCAAGAGCTGGACATCGAAGGCCATACCGTCTTCGCCGACATCAGCCAGGGAGTAGTCCGCCCCTACCTGCCAGCAAGCCTAAGGCGCAGGGCTTTCGAAACGATACATGGTTTGGCCCATCAGAGCGGAAGAGCAACTGCCCGTTCCCTGGCACAGAAGTTCGTGTGGCCAGGCGTACGCAAAGACGCCTCAGCGTGGTGTAAAATGTGCGACGCCTGTCAGCGTTCCAAAATCAGCCGTCATAACCGCACAACTCTAGGGAAATTCACAGAGCCCGATAATAGAATGGAACACGTCCACGTGGACCTAATCAAGATGCCCCTGATCAACGGGATGCAATACTGCCTAACCATCATAGATAGGTTCACTCGTTGGCCGCAAGCGGTGCCATTGCCCAACATCCAAGCTTCCACAATCGCCAAGGCCTTCTTGGACAATTGGGTTGCCTATTTCGGAACGCCATTGAAGATCACCTCCGATCGAGGAGCTCAGTTCGAATCGGAACTCTTCAAGCAGCTCGCAGAGATACTAGGAGCGAAAATGTGCCACACGACCGCCTACCATCCTCAGTCCAACGGCCTTGTAGAGAGGCTACATAGAACGCTGAAAGCAGCCCTTCGCTGCTGCCCGCAGAACTGGCTGGACAGCTTGCCATCGGTCCTCTTAGGACTCCGAACCGCCTTCAAGGAGGATCTGCAAGCCTCTCCATCCGAAATGCTCCTGGGCATGTCTCCCAGGCTGCCAGGGGAATTCTTCACCTCGACATCAATATCGGCCGACCAGACGACCTTTGCTCGGAGTTTAAGACAACTCCTCAGGGCCCTACGCCCTGTGCCAACCTCCAGTCACACGGTTAAACACCCGTTC
>NW_014561569.1:0-1578 GCF_001313825.1 Dinoponera quadriceps
ATTTGTAATTTGTTAACTAAGGCTAAAGTTTCGATAATACCTTCATTCAAGATTTGTGATTTATCAATTAAGCGAAAGACCGAAATCAGTATCAAGAATCAACTCAGTTAACAAATGAAATAATTTTTAACAATTAAGCATGATAAAATTACCTGTCCGATTTGTACTTAGTTAATTAAGCTTAAAGCTTCGATATCACCCGAAATCGGGTTTCGCCTTAATCAACAAACGCATAATTTAATAACAAAGCAGAGTAGAGCCACCGAACCGATTTGTTATTTGTTAATTGAGTTGAAAGCTTTGATGTTGCCCGAAATCAGGATTCGCCTTAATTAACAAATACATAATTTAATAACAAAGCATGATAGAGACATCAGACCGATTTGTAATTTTTAACTAAGCCTAAAGTTTCGATAATATCTGAAATCCGTATTTGCCTTAATTAACAAATGCATAATTTAATAACAAAGCATAGTAGAGCCGTCGGATCGATTTGTAATTTGTTAATTAGGCCAAAACGAAAAGAAAAATTTTTCGTGCGCGGTACACCTGACGACGTGACAGGGAACATCTTTCCCCTCCCATAAGGAAGAGTGGTAACCCCAGAACGGTGTGCACCCCGTGAGCGGCTGGACCTTCCCGCCCGATAACGGTCGCCCGAGTCATGGCCGTTCCCTTCCCTCGCGGATCTATAAAACTACGCTCGCCCCATTCCTTCCCCCCATCTGCGGGTACCCCGGCATACTCCACCACGGCCGCCTCTAGGATCAGGGAGTGCGTTGTTCCGGTGTTGTCAGCGTTTCCGTCGAGGATCACCGGCGCACTCCATCGTTGCCGGACATCGGCCGCCGCGAAGTATCCGGGACGATGCAACCACCTCCGAAGTGAAGGGAGCAGGGGCGGATTTCACCCAATATGTCCCCAAAAAGAGCCCCCAGTCGCCAGCGGAACTCCTCATCGATAGGGCCCTAAAGTGCCCAGAGTTGCTCGCCTTTGGGATCTGTGGTCGTGGACCCCCGGCGTTGGCGGCGTTATTGAGAACTCGAGGATCACCGGCACGCCTCCAATTGCCGATCATCGACGGCCACTGTACACCCGGGTTCTCCCATCTCCGAGGATATCCCCGACCAGCGTGTGGGTTCTCTCCCTTATAAATTAAAAAATATGCACCCACCTATGTTTTCTAATTCCCTTCGCGATCCCATAGCAGCAAATTGCCCTTACCTCCTACGACCTCCTACTCTGTCCCTGGATCGCCTGTCATGGCACGGAGTGCCTACCAGTATAAGACCAAGAACGTTCCACCATCTAACCCAGCTCCCTTTAAGGCCGGGAGAAACCGTTGCTGTACTCTCCCAGCCACCCAGCAGGAGGCGCCTTTAGTCGGTTCTTCTTACCATCTGCGGAGCCCCAAATATGTGGCGAAGCCACCTACTTCAAAGTCCACAGCTGGCGGTCCCTAGAGCACCAAGCTTCGTCACCACAACAAGGTGGCGCCTCGACGACGAAGAGAGAAGGGAGACCTTTTTTTTTTAACGCAGGGGAAATGCATTACGCATCCCCCGGAAGCCCGGGGGG
>NW_014561569.1:1829-2064 GCF_001313825.1 Dinoponera quadriceps
CACAAGCCCCTTCCAACGCCCTTCTTTTTAAGTCGGAAGGTTTGGGGTGGCCGAGAGCGAGACTCCCCGCTCGCTTCCGACTACTTGCTGAATCCCTCTCCCCGGCGCCGCATGGGGGAGACAGCGACCAAAGTCGCCCGCCTACCCACCGCGCCGGGGAAAGGCTCCTCTTGCCCCAGCGTCGCATAACGCGGCGCCGGGCTGCCTACTGCGGGTGCGGCCGGCCAGCCGAGAA
>NW_014561570.1:0-461 GCF_001313825.1 Dinoponera quadriceps
GACTGAAATTATTACGCGTTCCTTTAGTGATGTATTTCATTGTACGCATCGGTAAAAATCACGTCATATGCATTACAATTTCAGTCACAATTCCTGTATGGCCAGGCGCTACGAAATTCTACTGTGACTATTGCTACAATATCTTCTCCACGTGCCAGAGAATAAACAAATTAAGTAAAAATGTAACGCAGCCTAGTGTTAACGCAGTGTAATCGTAACGAGCAGAGGTTACGTCTTGCATAATATACGTTTCATTGGGGAGATCGGTTGGCTTCGCGCCGGAGAATCCTGTAGGACTTTTTTCGCGAATTCGGCACGATGATTAGCGCTCTGGCGCTGCGCTACGTGGCGGTTAAAGTACCTCGGTGGTTAGACAAATCGCCGAAGTGGCGCGTCGCAAATCGCCCTGCAAGATGCCCCAGGTGGCACAATGTCGCAAATCTTGGCACGAGAGGTAGGTG
>NW_014561570.1:628-1745 GCF_001313825.1 Dinoponera quadriceps
TGCGCTACGTGGCGGTTAAAGTACCTCGGTGGTTAGACAAATCGCCGAAGTGGCGCGTCGCAAATCGCCCTGCAAGATGCCCCAGGTGGCACAATGTCGCAAATCTTAGCAGGAGAGGTAGGTGGGTGGATGAATATAGGTAAGCGCCGTGAGCGCGAGCGAGCCAGCGAGGGGGGGAGGGGGTTAAAATCGACTCGGATTACGTATCGATCAGCTGGAAGTTCCGCGCTGATTTATTTACCGTTGTAATCTCCGGCAACGATGAAGCATCAGTCTCCGGTCCGGGGCTCGCATTAGTACCTGTTCAGTTGTAGTAAATTCCGCGCGTTTTCAGTTAGAAGAATTTAGTCTGGGTGACCTGAGTTCGATCNAGTTCGGGTGACCTGAGTTCGATCCTTGCCCCACGATGGCGCTCGTTCCGTGTCGTTGCCGAAGTTACGATCGATCGGGAGTGGATCGGGCAATAATGGGAGGGATCGTTTTAACGCCGAGAACATCGTTCTCCCCGGAAAGTATTCTCCACGCGAGAAGATTAAATTTCTTTTCGCGATATGGGCCACGCGGAGGGGTAGAAGGGGGGTGAATATAGTTGACTTATGGGGTCGTGATGAGAATCCGAATCGTTTAAAGGGTTGTACGGTTTACGTGCCGTAAATCGCGTGCCCTCCCCCCCCCCACACTCAACGATCGCAGATTCCCAATTATTTGAAGATTGACTTTGGCGAGAGACAAATGTTTCGAGATAAATATATTTCGCCCATCAATTCCGTGCATGTGTGTTCGACGCACGCGTGTTGGGGCCAATAATTAATATTTAATAAATTATCATATTATAATATAATTGCATTTTATAAATTAATTATAATAAAGTGATTGAAATCTGTAAATTTTAATTATTCATCGGCGAGCTCTGACATCCTTTTTTTTAATTCCCGACGTAATGCACGCGCGTCGCACGTATGTATAAATTTAAATTCTTCATCTCGCACTAAATCCGTAGATTAAAATTATATTTTCCCTCTTAAGGGAGCCGATAAATACGCGACAGGATTCAGCGCGCAGGATTAGTCTCCCGATCGAGCGGAACAAACGTCTGAATTTCCACAATTTCGCGAGT
>NW_014561571.1:0-955 GCF_001313825.1 Dinoponera quadriceps
AATTTCAGGCGAACGAAGCGATTGCAATTCTCTACAAATTGTCAAACGATGACATCAGCGAGAACTTATGCCAGCAGGTGAATTATCACCGTAAGATTTTGTGCTATATATCGACTGTTTTATGCGATTTGAATTTTGTATTCACTCAATTGTATATATTTAAACGCAGATTGTGCAATTTACATTGCAAATAAGACAGAGAGAGGTGAGATTTTCCGGCATGGGACTTTTCTATTTCGGTGACACTTTCATTCCCAAGGTATGTTCATGTTTTAAATATACGAATAAATAAATATACGTACTTGAAATATATTTTATCTGAGATTCTTTTTGCTTTAATTTGTGCGCCTCGTCATATTTTCATCCAGGATGACAAGTGCTCATTTTGTTTTTAGTTCTTCTCGTCAATCGTTACAGTCTTGATAATTATAATACAGATGCATATGTCCAAAAAACATAAGAACGATTACATAACTTGGTATAATTAAAACGAGTTTTAAACAACTACACGAAAATAAAATATGTAAAAGCGCTGATACTATCTGTCGTATTTGCGCTTTCCAGGAAGACACCTGCCTGTTGTATTTTGCGTATTGTAAACAATAAAACAAGTGCTTGACCGCGTTTTCTCTCCTCACAACTTCAATTAATCGTTCATTTCCCCTCAGTTTCGCATTTTCACGAGGATTGAATGAAAAGAATCGCTCGTTCGCAGTATGTAATTTGATATCGATTCCTGAGATCGACCCATTTAATTCGCGTAAAACAGCCGGCGAAATTCATTACTGAAATGATGGTGCAATTATCTTCCAAGTCACGTGATCGTCGACGTGAGTTTCGTTATAACTCACAGAGAACGAATAATCATCCTGACGCGAGGCAAGTCCCTAGTTTAACCGAGAGAATTACAATCGCCATGGAAAATATTCAAGCGGCCGTATCTCCGCTCTTGTTG
>NW_014561572.1:0-934 GCF_001313825.1 Dinoponera quadriceps
TTTAAAGACATTGCAGAAAATATTTTTTTTATTACTTTGACATTTATTTTAGTTCAACAAAACAGTTCAGAATTGTTTTTAATTAGATCTAGAAATAATGTTAATAAAAATATATTAATTTTCTTTTACTATAATATTATTTTTTGCATTGCTCTAATATGTTCAAATTTCTCTAATACGTCCGGTCTATCCATCATTTCAAGTAATTGTGTATATGACGATTTAAATAGAAAATATAATCTTATTATCGCATAGCCGCAATAATTAGCGGCTGCATGTTTTTATGATTAAATTTTTCTTGCACGCTATCATGCTGAAAGCGTCCTTCTATCATCTTTCGGTATGCGATTAGCAATAAAAATATATAATACTTTCAGCACGAAAATATGCAAGACNCGAAAATATGCAAGACGAATATAACCTATACATGGCTTCGATCAGCCCATAAGTAGTAAAGTTACTATCAAGACCTCAGTTTTTTATAAGATTGCGTATATGTAAGTGTCATTAAGCAGTTATTTTATGATACTATTATCTACGCAATGACACTTACGTATACGCAACTACTTCAATAATAAGGGTCAACCAAGAGCAGTATTTCCAGGTACGATTGATAACACGTTTAATTTTTATCGTTTCATCAATATTATTTCAAAAACATTACAAGGAAGATAGAAAAACTTTAGCGCCACGTTATTTGCAACGTTATGACATTTCCATTTCAACATTATCAAAATCTCCAAATTTGTGTCAAAATATGATCATAATTATGTTGTATGTAACATTAAATAAGATATTTGGAAACGTTACATGTCACTGAATATCATTGCAATAATACTGATTTTTTGCTTACGCTATAGATTCTCACCTATATTACGCTACGAAGCTTCTATTCCAGAAAACACGAAGCAGATTAATTTCCTTTGATTCAAGC
>NW_014561573.1:0-530 GCF_001313825.1 Dinoponera quadriceps
ATCGAAATATCTACGACTCAGTGTCGTAACTGTTTGGGAAGAACCAGTATTCTCCAATCGTCGACGATCGCCTCCGCTGTGGCGCTGCGCGCGGATGGAAACAGATGATCGTTGTTATTTCTCTATTTCCAATATCAAACATACTCATACAGTAGTTTATTCGAAATATAATAAGGAATCGAAATATCTAAGCCTCATTGTCGTAACTGATTGGGAAGTACCAGTAATATCTAATCGTTTACGATCGCCTCCGNCGCGTGGTAAACAAATGATCGTTGTTATTAACTTTTTGAGAGGCTCCATCATTCTTATTCAATAATTTATTCGAAATTTAATAAGGAATCGAAATATCTAAGACTCAGTGTCGTAACTGATTGGGAAGTATCAGTAATCTCGAATCGTTTACGATCGCCTCCGCTGCGGCGCTGCGCGCGGATGGCAGACAAATGATCTTTGTTATTTTTCTTTTCCGAGTTTCCATCATTCTCATTCACTATTTAATTCGAAATTTCATAAGGAATCGAAATATC
>NW_014561574.1:0-3864 GCF_001313825.1 Dinoponera quadriceps
GTGACGAAATCGTAGGTCTATTTCCGATTCTTTAATATTGTCGTTCTTTATCCAAGTTTTTGATTTTTTTCTAATAAAATAATACTTCTTGTTTTAATAACGTAGATACATTAAAAAATAAATAAATTTTTAAGTAGTCGTAGTAGTCGTAGTAGATGATTGATTTTTCATACAATACAAAGTGATTTTCCATAAAAGTTTGATGAAGTAGAAAGATATTAATAATAACTAATTTTCTCTTATATACGAGAGTAGTTTGAAAAGTTTTGGTAAAGAAGCAAGTAAAACACAGTTCCTTGGAAAAAATAATTTTATTTTATTTTTCGATATAATATCTTTTGAAAACTACACCTGATCTAGCTATTTTTAAATTTTTTCGTTTTGTTCGAAAAATAGGTTTTTTCAAGTTCTACAAAATAGTAATTGACGGTCATAATGACATCCTAATTCGACGAACATTTTTTTCCATCGAAACAAATTTTTAATTTCGGAAACAGGAAAAGGTCGCACGGGAAAGAAGTCGTCAAGTCCAAAGAATATGGTAGATGAGCAGCTAATTCGAAGCCCAATTCGTGCAATTTTGTTATTGTGTTTATTGTGTGTATTTATTTGTTGATGTGTGGGACAGCACATTATCTTGATGGAACAGTACTGTTTTGCGCTCCAACCTTATAGTTTCCTTCTAATTCGTTTTCCAACAGTCCAATAATGTTGCGTAATAAGTTCCCGTTATTGTCTTATCTTTTTCCAAGTAGTCAATCACGATAATTCCTTGGAAATCTAAAAAAAAACAGTGGCCATCAACTGCCCAAATGATAAAAATAATAGTATTCGACTTTTTCGGCGCACTTTCGTCGTTGTCCATTGTTTTGGCTGCTGTTCGGTCTCTGGCAAGAAGTGATATATCCAAGTTTCTTTCACATTGACGAATCGATATAAAAAGTTTTTCGGATTGCGATTAATTATTGCCAAATATTGCATTTGTTCAAAATTCCAATTGAATTTCAACGGAAAACGTTAATGTTATCATGCTCATTACACGTGAGCCAAGCATGATGCGGGAAACGAGACGCGATCTCGAAACAATAACACGCGAATTGCGAACTGACAACAACAAACACTGAAATCTGAAACACGCGTGTTTAATCACGTGTTCGGTGATAAGAACATAATTGTCAATATCAAAAAAACATCGCCACATTTGAACATGATCGAAAAGGCTCCGACCGATCGAAGGTCAATCAATCTATTCGTTCCGCTTGGAAAAAAATTACACTGGTATATAACTGGGTGACTTGAGAGCACAAGAGGAGACCGTTGAGAAGAACGTTGAGTAAACACAGAGAGAGAGAGACTTTCAGATCAAATTAGAACAAGTTGTTCGGTTATCATAGTTCATGTATCTCGGCTCGCTACGGATTCGGCCGTCTGTGCGAGAATTCAAGCTCTTCCTCGATTCATCTCGTTGCGAGATCTCATTAGCGTCCTCGCGACGATCTCGCGAGTAATTGCCGGTCTTTCGTTTAATCATATTTGTAATTTGTGAACTTTGTGATCGTCGAATTGAATCGTGTTGTGTCCTGTAACAGCGGTTGCGCGTGGCGAACAAGAAGAGGAAGAACATCATTACGCCCCGCATTGTAAGGGCCAGATCGCCATTCTGTCTCAACAGCTAAATAAACCATTGCACACCCGAAGCTCGACTTCAAAGAATTTCTCTTGCCACCGATTCTTCATTGCATTCCGTGCGCTGCACTGAGCAGATCCAGCTGGAGTGTTGCACGCGAGCAATTGAGTGNCTCGGCTCGCTACGGATTCGGCCGTCTGTGCGAGAATTCAAGCTCTTCCTCGATTCATCTCGTTGCGAGATCTCATTAGCGTCCTCGCGACGATCTCGCGAGTAATTGCCGGTCTTTCGTTTAATCATATTTGTAATTTGTGAACTTTGTGATCGTCGAATTGAATCGTGTTGTGTCCTGTAACAGCGGTTGCGCGTGGCGAACAAGAAGAGGAAGAACATCATTACGCCCCGCATTGTAAGGGCCAGATCGCCATTCTGTCTCAACAGTCAAATAAACCATTGCACACCCGAAGCTCGACTTCAAAGAATTTCTCTTGCCACCGATTCTTCATTGCATTCCGTGCGCTGCACTGAGCAGATCCAGCTGGAGTGTTGCACGCGAGCAATTGAGTGCATTCGTTCACAAACAGCATTAAAACGTCCATTTAAATGCGTTTTTATCGATAATCAGCAATCACGGCACCCATCGTGCAGAGAACTTTTATGTTCAATTTTTCGTGTAAAATATTTTGCAGCCATTTGAGATGCCTATCCATTGAAATACCTATAGCCTCAATAATCCATATAATTATTCAGATATACTGCTCCTCCCGAGAAATAAATTAAAACCTACATTAAAGTGAGAGAGCTATAACCTTAGTAAGTGTATATCTGTCTAACAGGTGTGTTGACAAGGGAAATAAAAAGGAGAAGAGAAGTGCAGAACAGTAGTTGCACTAATGAAGATTGCGATTCATAAATCAGAATGTTAATATGAAACATTGTTACAGCATTAATCATTTGAAAATGGTGAGATATTGAAAGATGTTAATAAAGGTGGGATGTGTAAATGGCGGTTAAATATTTTAGAGGAATCAGATCTGTGTAAGATTAGTCTGTACGAGCTTTTTAACGAGACTACGGGACTCGCATAATCTAAAGAAGAGGGTCAGATGATACCTTGACTCATCCATTCGTCAATCTGAGCGTTTACTATAATTTTCTCTAATAACGATAAGCGTCTCGTTTTCTGATATATCGTCTCGTCATCTTTCAAAATCAGCTTCATTATGATTTCAGTCTCCACCGTCTTATTCAGCTTATAGTTTACTGTCAAATTTGCTATCGCACGCTTCGATTTAACATCTCGAAAATACAGAAGATCGACTTTATTTATTTCCTCACTCACCAGATCGATTTGAAGTATTTAGGGCTGATTACACAGGTCGACAAAATTTTTACCCAGAAACCAGACTATACTTTCCCGAAGGTTTTCGGTGCGCTGAATTCAAATCTGGCCGCAGAATTGCTCTATCACATCAGGATTTTGAGATATTCTAACCTAAAATGCAAAAAATGCCGTTTTTGCCGACTTTTGCGGTTATGTATGCAAGCCAGAGTAATTTTTCTCAAAAAAGCACAAAAAAGGTGTTAAAGTACAAGTCTTCCTCTTTCAAATGGCGTTGAGTTTGCTTAAATATCTTTTTGCTTCGCTGAGATATTACAATTTAAATTTACGAATTTTCAAATTTTTCTATATCTTGAAAATCATGAAAGTAACATAGCGGCCATGTGTACTATCCGCAGCACTTTCTGTTCATGGATTCAACAAGGTTATTTTTATGTATTTTGAATACATCTGAAATGTCACTAACAACCGGAAAATTCATAATTTTCATAGATAAACGCGAAAAATCGCGTTTCCCAGCTTTCCAATCTCGAATTTCGGATTCAGCGGGTAAAAATACATAAAAATAACCTTGTTGAATCCGTGAACAGAAAGTGCTGCGGATAGTACACATGGCCGCTATGTTACTTTCATGATTTTCAAGATATAGAAAAATTTGTAAATTTGTAAACTTAAAATTGTAATATCTCAGCGAAGCAAAAAGATATTTAAGCAAACTCAACGCCATTTGAAAGAGGAAGACTTGTACTTTAATACCTTTTTTGTACTTTTTTACTCTGGCTTACATACATAACCGCAAAAGTGGGCAAAAAAGGCATTTTTTGCACTTTTCGGTTAGAATATCTTAAAATCCTGATGTGATAGAGAAATTCTGCTGCCAGATTTAAATTTAACG
>NW_014561575.1:0-309 GCF_001313825.1 Dinoponera quadriceps
TGTATAATATCTGATAAGGATTATTTTGAAGAAGACAAAATAGATATTCATGAATAAATAAATAATTTTTGAAAAAACACAAAATTCGCGATACTTTTTGAACAGACCTCGTATGTTTAAAGATTAAAATTTCTAGTAACTAGAATCCAAAACTAGCCGCAATACTTATAGGATGTTATAAAACATACACTTATAGGATGTTATAAAAAAAATGCAATAAAAGTACTGAAAATACATTAATTTGTATATTTATTATATAGCCTTTTACAAGTTATCTATAATCCTATATACATGTTTTAAAAAATATTA
>NW_014561576.1:0-530 GCF_001313825.1 Dinoponera quadriceps
TATTCATTTTCTAATATTAAACGTTCTTTAGATGGAGTGATTTTCTCTCTCGTGCAATAAACAAATGTAACACGCGTTCTCGCAGTTTTTTCCTACCTCATTACTCGCTTTTCTCTGCATAATTCATTGTTCTAATCGGTATAATCGAATGTACGTATCGAAATATATCTTGGTTCACATTATTCCAACTTTTTCCTTGTTTCGTAAAGTAATATTTTTATTTGACCTCATTCTCTCCTTGTTTATTTCNTTCAGCTCGAACAAGAACTTTTATTCTTTGACGCGCGATTTTACATACACGCGATGATAGAAAGTAAAAAACGAAACGTAGTCCTTCAAATGACGAGACGTTTAAATCGCTTATATCATTCACTGCATTCTTTCCTTAACATGATATGACATGTGATTTATTGATTGTGCAGGCAAAACAGTAGCGGAAGATGGAAGAAACATCGAAATAGCAAAAAATGCACAAACAATACAGCAGATTGTTCCCGACCATGTCCCATTTCCTTGTAATGTAACCGGTA
>NW_014561577.1:0-213 GCF_001313825.1 Dinoponera quadriceps
TCTGTTGAAAAACGTCTGTCATGTACTTGTAGATAAGAATAATGTGAACAAATAAGTTTTTTAATTATTTTGAAACAATCAAGTAAATTTTTTTGTCTATAATTAAAGAAGATGTAAATAATTACGCACGATATCACAAGTGGCGTGTAGCAAAATGCAAGTATTAGAGGGTAAGACAGCGATTTGCAATTGACGCTGCCCGAATACCGCTTC
>NW_014561578.1:0-4060 GCF_001313825.1 Dinoponera quadriceps
CTCGGGCGTCCGGCACGCTCTTCGTCGTTCACATCTTTTCGGCCCTCTGTGAACATTTTGTATCACCGATAAACGTTGCTTTGGTCCAAGGTAGCTTTACCATATGCCACAGTTTACATTCGGTATGCGTCCGCTCACTTAATTTTGTTTTTCACACAAAATTTGATACAGATTCTTTGATCCATTTTTTGGAATAAGCAAAAATCGAAGACGAGCCAAAACACGTCCAAGCNTGAATATTCAAAATGGCCGAACTTGTCGGCATAAGTGAGGGACATGAGTACCAACATAACGCCACAAAAAAATCGAAAATCGAATATATGTAACCCGCGGAAATTTAAAATTCGCTATACTCTTTGAACAGACCTCGTACTTCTTCACAGAAAATGCTACTTCATTAATTATACCGCTCTTAAAGTTCATATTTTTATTATTCGTACAGAATGATTTATATAACGTGAGAAACCTAAATATCTAAAAAAATAAAGCAAAATGGAAAGAAATATTTTGAACAAAAATTTGTCAGTTGAAGGACAGTATAAGTTGATGATCTTAACTTCGTATATTTAATAAACTAAATAATAAGTTAATTTCAAAGTCAACTTTATTTTTTTATTGGAATAGTGTAGTTATTTAATAAAAACTAATTTTTCTTTTTATTCTGCGTATAAAAGTAATTAATTAAAGTCATTTTAAAACTAATATTTCTAGAGATATTTTACATTCTAAATATTAGGTGAACAACTTTGCTCCCGCCGTTTCCCTATAGATGGCTTTAGTGGAACTTAGTGGTCAAAGTAAATAGATCATATACGTCATACAATCAACTTGGGCATCTGTCAACATAACCTAATAGTTACATTAGTCGATTTGTATCTGTACCATAAAGTTATCGTCGATTGAAGATGTCAGTTTACGAGCCGAATTCTCGTCATTTGCGAGAGGTTTTACTTTTCTGCTTCAATATGAAGAAATCTGCGGCTGAGGCTTATCAAATGCTCTCAAATACCTATGGTAAGATCGCTATTAGGGAAAGAACGTGTGGTGAGTGGTTTCAACGCTTCACGAACGGTGATTTTTACGTCAAAAACCGGCATAGCGGTGGAAGAAGAAAGATTTTTGAAGATGCTAAATTGGTGGCATTACTTGATGAAGACTCGTGTCAAACTTAGAAAGAACTGGCATAATCATTGGAAGTGACTCAACAAGCCATTTCGAAGCGTCTCAAAGTCATGAGAATGATTCAAAAGCAAGGGTATTGGATGCCGTACGAGTTGAAGCCAAGAGATGTTGAACGGCGTTTGTTTGCTTGTGAACAGCTGCTTGAAAGGCAAAGACGAAAAGGATTTCTGCAACGCATTGTGACTAGAGATGAAAAATGGGTTCATTACAATAACCCCAAGCGCAGAAAATCATGGGGAGTTTCCGGCCATGCTTCCATATCGACGGCCAAACTGAACATTCATGGCTCCAAAGTAATGCTCTGTATTTGGTGGGATCAGCTCGGCGTAGTGTATTACGAGCTATTAAAACTAACTGAAACAATAACGGGCGATCGGTATCGAACTCAATTGATGCGTTTGAGCTGAGCATTGAAAGACAAGCGTCCGCACTACGCCGAGAGACACGAGAAAGTGATTTTTCTGCATGACAATGCTCGACCCCATGTTGCAAAAGTAGTCAAGACATACTTGGAAACGTTGAAATGGGAAATTCTACCGCACCCGCCGTACTCTCCAGACGTTGCACCTTCGGATTATCACTTGTTCCGATCAATGGCACACGGCCTGGCTGACCAACACTTCCAGTCTTATGAAGAAATCGGAAAATGGATAAATTCGTGGATTACCTCAAAAATGAACAGTTTTTTCGACGCGGGATTCGTGCATTGCCTAAAAGATAGGAGAAAGTAGTGGCCAGTGATGGACAATACTTTGAGTCNGAAACTGCGAGGGCAAAGTTGTACATCTAATATAATAGGGGATGACAATGCTTCACTGACACAAATCTTTAAACCAATGCCGTTCAGAGACACATTCTTTGAAACATTGAAGAAATCTACTAATGGTATTTTTATATTCGATTTCTCAGTAAAATAACGCTACTTTAAGAAATATCAACTTGAAGAATCATTTGCTCTTATTGAACCGGCTAAGTCCATGGACGTGAGTTATGTCATGTCGGAGAAATTTGGATTAAGTCGACTAATGCGAATTAATTCGGAGTAAGTCTGTAAAATCTGTCATTGACTTCATTGACAATCGCCGTTGTTCATCACAATATAATATTCATTATATTTCATCACATCACTTCGGATATTTTATGAACTGATAATATTGCTTAGCTTATGTTGAATCAAATTCACAATTCAAATAAACTAGTTTTAATCGTCGATGACTAAAAAAATTTCAATCACAGATGTACACAAATTTGTTGAAACGTAAAGTGGTACAAAATTTTCCTTTGTTAGGAAAAGATTTGTACATAATAAATTTTGGCATTTGTCAGATAAAACAGGCAAAATCTTATTATAAAAAATATCTTGCCATCAATGAACGTTATTTTACTAAAAATCACTACGAGACAACGTCGTTAAAATGCAAGATGCACCAAGAAAAAAAATCAAAGCTGTGCACCAGATGCTGTTTACGTCATACGAATTTGAATAATGGCGAAAATTTTCCAAAAGTCGTTCTATAACGAGCATGACTAGCTTAACACAGCAAATTGAGGTGATAGATTGCATATATCCGAGAAGGTGGACAGATAATGTAACAGATAAGAAAAAGGCGAAGGAAAACGCGATTTGCTAAGGTAACAAAAAAAACATTTATTACATGTAAAAGTGAAATTAACAACAAAAAGAAAGTAATGGAAAGGAAGCATTCAATAAGTCGCGACAAATATTGGAAACGCCATAAGAGCGATCGCTCTTACGCCAATAACTCTAAGTAAACTCGTAAGGAGAGAGCAAAAATAAAGAAAAGGAAGGAAACGCAAATAAAAAAAGACGCGACATTCAATTCTCAAACAGGCCGTCAGAGCAATCGCTCGTACGCTATACTAATAACGGTGATTATATTCATACGGAGAGTTCCTTACATAATAAAAAAAATTACACAAAAAGAAAATAAATAAAGAAAAAAAGTGGATTTTATGGGCCGTGACCATGAACTTTTGAGGAGTGCTGTATCGACGGTCGCTTTTTCGCTAATGCAATAGATTCTGAGAACGAAAACATGAAACGAAGGCAACAACAAAGTATGCCAACACTTCCACGTTCACGATGCTGACGAGACACCACCAAGGTCGAACTGGCTTGCACATCGTCAAATGCGAAAGTCTAAGAAAAATATATAACCAAAATGAAACATAATCTAAGGAAACAGCAATACCAGTGTTACGTTCTGAGTATCTCAGAAACAATAAACTCCTTTTTTTATATATTTTTGGGAAGCATACGGACTTCGGGCAAGAGCAATTGTAAAAAGGTTAAGATTACGATGGATAGCCGCTAAACGCGCCATATGTTTCCCAACGCGTCAGTCACCCTATCCGCTTTCATGTATGATACGTAGTTTTAATGCATCATGGGTACCCCGGGAACAATAAATTCCTTTTTTCCATAATTAAGATGATCTTGCCGCCTCCGCGTAGGGCACGTAGTTGTTACATCCTGGATACCTTGAGAGCAGCGAATTCCTTTTTTTATGGTCTTGAAACAAACGGATTTGGGCAAGCGCTGTTGTAAAATGATACGTTTATACGCCACCAAATGCTTCATGAGCTTCCCAATGCGTCTGCGATCTTATCCGTCTTNAAACTCCTTTTTTTATATATTTTTGGGAAGCATACGGACTTCGGGCAAGAGCAATTGTAAAAAGGTTAAGATTACGATGGATAGCCGCTAAACGCGCCATATGTTTCCCAACGCGTCAGTCACCCTATCCGCTTTCATGTATGATACGTAGTTTTAATGCATCATGGGTACCCCGGGAACAATAAATTCCTTTTTTCCATAATTAAGATGATCTTGCCGCCTCCGCGTAGGGCACGTAGT
>NW_014561579.1:0-1523 GCF_001313825.1 Dinoponera quadriceps
GTACATATGTTTTATTAATTTTCATATGCAAAGCAAAGTAAGCATGCATGTATAAAATCCTGTTTTAGTTAACTGTACGAAGAAAAATAATTCGTTGGCACAATAAATTTTATGTTGTTGCAATGAAGTATGTCAGTTATTATATGAATAAAAAAATGATTTTTAAGAATACCAATTGCCATTTGCTGGATTTTTGTGCTCATTCTGCAAATTATTTTGCTATGAGAACCAATTACTAAATGTAAAATATCTGTATTTTGTTTTGCCAGCAAATTAACATGTCCTAAAGAAAAATTCACTTAGCAGAATATTTTTTATTTTGGTAACGAAACTATTTCTTGTCTAACTACGACTAATTCACTAACGTGTTATATAAATTAAATTTTATCGGTATCGCAAGGAATATGCAGTGGCAAAGATGGTTTCGCTACAGCAGTAAAATTATTTTTCTCTGTGTGTAATAAATAATANGTTTGTTTTGATGTGCAATGAAAGGGAGATTCCACAAATTTTACGTTTGCACGTTTTCATAAGCTTTGTCGTAGCACAAATTCATTGATCAATTGATCTGTTTATTTTAGTTAACAAATAGAAATTACAGTTGATTAAACTGATATATTAAAGACACAATGGCAACGTTCAGAAACTACGACGGTTGCGTCAACAGTGGTTGAGTAATTCGTCACTTAAAATATCTGAGTTATTGTCTGGAAATTGAGAACAGCAGTCTTAAGATCATACGAAAAATTTACGCAAGTTAATTAAAGGCGGAAATGCATCAGCGAAACACACGATACACACACTTATGTATATGTATGTTATTAATTTTTATATGCAAATCAAAGTAACCTAAAAAATCTGAGAACTTGAAAATTTCTCAAATTGCCCAAATATTTACCCAGCACTAATAATTATTAGGTATGAAAATTAATTCTCGGCCCTTTTTCAATAAATCCAATTGCAGTCATTTTCTGTAAAGATAATTCTAGATTTGATATATACATTTGATTATTTTAAAGGATGGCAACGTTCCAAATAATACAAATAACACAAACGTCTACAAAATAAAAAATCGATTCGGAGACAAGTTCTAAACGAGGAACGTAGAAAAGTAAAACGCAGAAGGAAGAGGACTGCGTGTGTTTTAGACAACAAATTCTAATATTCTTGCGATATTTATGATAGAATTATCATATGTATATTATTCATAGATTTCCAGTAATGTATTATTCAGCCGTTTTACAATGAGCGACAATAAAATGAGAGAGAGAGGGAGAGAGAGAGAGAGAGAGAGAGAGAGAGAGAGAGAGAGAGAGAGAATGCGGATAAATTAAGGAACATGGAGAAGAGGAATAAAGAAAAACACACAATAGCGGTAGTGCAAAATGTAACTCAGGAAAAGTTATTGTTATGTAAATGCAAATAGTGGTCGGTGGAGGGGGAGGAGGTGAGGGAGAAAGCACATTGAAACAATACATCGAAAATATTAATATTTACTTTACCGCTAAAAAATATTTGCCACT
>NW_014561580.1:0-215 GCF_001313825.1 Dinoponera quadriceps
ATTAATAGTTATCGCCGTTATTCGCACGATATTAATTACTGTAAGGACATTGAAATTCACCGTATCGTAAGTAAGCTCACAATAAAAGAGCATTCATTATCAAAAATTATTTAGGAGACGCAATACTGAATGTCGAACGTATAAAATCATTAGAGACCCGAGTTGAAAAATTAATAAATTATTATGCGCTATCTTAAACGACCGGGCATACCTCG
>NW_014561580.1:257-544 GCF_001313825.1 Dinoponera quadriceps
AGTTACTCGGGCAGTACTTTTCTTTGTTATTCATAAACGACATAGCACCGATCTTCTTTGAATTTTACCAAAGCGCGAACCCCCACTCCGGTGCCATCCTTGCCTTTATCGCCAGAGGGTATATAAACCCGTGCACAGCATCCCCCGTATCTTAGTTGTTCATTCAGTCCTTTTTGTCTTATTCATTCTCATTAAAGCTTTTTACTTCGTTCTTATTAGTTAGAGTCACAGTACTCTGTGACTTTTATATTCATTTATTCGACACTCAGTCAGTATTCTCTCTAGAG
>NW_014561581.1:0-610 GCF_001313825.1 Dinoponera quadriceps
TGTGTGCGAGTGGAGGTATATGAACGAGTGAGTGAGTGAGTAAGCGAATGTTTGGTAAAAGAGCCGTTTATTTAACTATCCAACGTTGTTAGTTACAATATTTTCTTGCTGACGGACCGTGCTTCTATTCTCGGTGTTTCACACGAGTACGATTCGGTTGAAAATATAGTTGACGGAATCCCGTGTTTACGTAGTGACGTTGGATTAGTTGTTTTGATTTCCCGGAACGTATCGGGAGCAGTTGTGACGCTCGGCCCGTGGAGTTCGCGGTGTTAACGGTGAGCGGGCATGGTATTGACGTTCCGGCGCGGTGTGTTGATGTTCGCGGCGTTTAAACATGACGGTTTCGCATCGGAGTGCAACGACGGAATGCACCTGTTCAACTCGGCGTTACGGTACTTGGGTCACGGTACGCGGGTCGCGGTACGCGGGTGGCGGTGTTTGCCGCACGCGGAGTGCACGCGTCGGTCGACTCTCGGAGCGGAGCGGAAGGCACGCGGTATCGCGTCTCCTTACAGGAGCGGTGGAGTCGGCCGGGCGAGTATAGCCAACGTGCAGCCGGCGGCGGTCGGTTCGCGGTTCGCGGCAGTTACGGTGAGATACGAACGGA
>NW_014561581.1:761-4270 GCF_001313825.1 Dinoponera quadriceps
GGCGAACACACCACCCCAACTCGTGCCGATCCCCAGGTCTGCCGCGGGCAAGAGGGCCGGGAGTTCCCGGTGGAGACGGCGAACACTGTCACGAATTGGACGTTGTTAAGAATTCGATGCCCGCGACGACCACGGGAGAGAACGTGTAGGCATGACCTCATACTTTCCAATTGACAGGATGTCGATTTGGCTGCGTAATTATAGCAGCGACGGCGTACGCACCGTCGCGGTCCCTCGACCTGGGGATGGGATCCGGAACAGCTTGTGATCTTGCGATCTCGGCTGACTCCGGTGGAGTCTGGTCCCGATACCACGGCGCAGCGGACTTTCATACCGCGTTTCGCGGTCTTCCCGACACGTGTGTTTTGGCAACAACAACAAATGTTGTTGCTTACGTTTGCACGTGTCGGTTGTGTGCTTCGCGTGTGGAATGTATATTGTTGGCGCAGAGCGCCGTTTGGCGGCCGACGGATAATCGGTCGGCCGCGGTGTTTGCAGGGGGGAATGCATCGTTACAGACATAGTCGCAGAAGCGAGCGTGTGGTGCGACGAACGCAGTAGAAAAGTAACATGCCGCAGTTGGACATAGTCGCAGAAGAGGGCGTGTGGTGCGGCACCAGCGGTTTAGGAGCGAGCGCACGCCTGATGTAACGTCGTGCAACGGCGGAGAGAATCACGCAGCATCGACATGGACCCGACCGGGCGAATATCTCGGAGGAGTTTCGCCGCCCGGCGAGGACGCGGGCGATCTATGGTTAATAATACGGCGGAAAATGGGCGCAACTGCGAGTGCGGAGAGAACGGAGGAATTCATGGTTAGCAAACGACGGACGACGACGTAGTCAAAATGGGCGCCCGCTGGAAGTTAGGTTGTCACGGTTTTCGCGATAACATAGCGAACCGCAGGCCGCAGTGCGGCAATATTCGACGGGTATATCCTCTTGGAGGGTCCCATTCGGTCGACGATGTCGGTTATCCAGGACGTAAGGGAAACTCTCGACCGGAGGTGGCGTCGTCCAACGCAACACGCAGCGTTCGGGCTTAGTCTCTGAGCGCCTCAGTGCCCGCCGGAGATAACGTAGTCCTGGTTATCGCGATTCCGCAGCGGAACCACAAGCCGCAGCACGGCGAGATTCGACGGGGATTTTGCCCCGAAGGTTCCCCGTTAACCCACGTGGTCGATTTGTCCAGGTCGTCAGGGAACACTTCGGGCAGAAGTAACGTCGACGAAAGCAACACGCCGCAGTCGGACTTATCCTCTGAGCGCCTCAGCGCCTGCGGGAGGTAACGTCGTCCCGCTATTCGCAATTCCGCAGCGTAACCGCAGGCCGCAGCGCGGCGAGTCTCGACCGAGATGTTTCCCCGGGGGTTGCCCGTCGACCCACCTTGTCGGTTGCCCAGGTCGTCAGGGGAACCCTCAGCCGGACGTACCGTTGTCGAAAGCAACACGCCGCGATCGGGCATAGTCTCTTAGCGCCTCAGCGCCCGCCGGAGGTAATGTCGTCCGGGTTTTCGCGATTCCGCAGAGGAACCGCAGGCCGCAGCGCGGCGATACTTGACGGAGACGTTTCCTCAGAAGTTACCAATCGACCCAGGTGGTCGGTTGTCCAGGTCGTCAGGGAACCCATCTGCCGGAGGTAACGTCGTCAAAAGCAACACGCCGCGATCGGACATAGTCTCCGAGCGCTTCAGCGCCCGCCGGAGGTATTGTCGTTCCGATTTTGCGATTCCGCAGCGGAACCGCAGGCCGCAGCGCGGCGAGACTCGACGTGGATGTTTCCCCGGAGGTTCCTTGTCGACCCACGTGCTCGATTGTCCAGGAAGTCAGGGAACCCCTCGGCCGTAGGTAACGTCGTCGATAGCAACACGTCGCGTTCGGAATTAGTCTCTGAGCGCCTGAGCGCCCGCCGGAAGTAACGCCGTACTGCAATTCGCGATTCCGCAGAGGAACCGCAGGCCGCAGCGCGGCGAGACTAGACGGGGATGTTTCCCCGGAGATTCCCCGTTGACCCACGTGGTCGTGTTTCCAGTTCGTCAGGGAACCCCTCGGCCGGAGGTAACGTCGTCAAAAGCAACACACCGCGATCGGACATATTTTCTGAGCGCCACAGCGCCCGCCGGGGGTAACGTCGTCCGGGTTTTCGCAATTCCTCAGCGAAACCGCAGGTCGCAGCGCGGCGAGACTCGACGAGGATGTTTCCTCGGATTTTCCCCAACGACCCACGTGGTCGGTTGTCCAGGTGGTCAGAGAAACCTTCGGCCGGAGGTAACATCGTCGAAAGCAACACACCGCGATCGGACTTAGTCTCTGAGCGCCTCAGCGCCCGCCGGGGGTAACGTCGTCCGGGTTTTCGCGATTTCTCAGCGAAACCGCAGGCCGTAGCGCGGCGAGACTCGACGAGGATGTTTCCCCGGATTTTCCCCAACGACCCACGTGCTCGGTTGTCCAGGTCGTTAGGGAAACCCTCGGCCGGAAATAGCGTCGTCAAAAGCAACACGACGCGGTCGGACTTAGTCTCTCAGCTCCTCAGCGCTCGCCGGAGGTAACGTCGTTCAGGTTCTCGCGATTCCGCAGCGGAACAGCAGGCCGCAGCGCGGCAGGACTCGACGGGGATGTTTCCCCGGAGGTTCCCCGTCGACCCACCTGGTCAGTTGTCCAGGACGTCAGGTAACCCCTCGGCCGGAGGTAACGTCGTCGAAAGCAACACGCCGCGATTGGATTTAGTTTCTGAGTGCCTCAGCGCTCGCCGGATGTAACGTCGTCCCGCTTTTCGCGATTCCGCAGCGGAACCGCAGGCCGCAGCGCGTCGAGACTCGACGGGGATGTTTCCCGGAGGTTCTCCGTCGACCCACGTGGTCAGCTGTCAAGGATTATATCGTATCTTAGGAAAATATTCTAAAATGTTCAATGGGACTTTAGGACTATTGCAAGCTTCTTATGAGAATATTAAGATCCAAAAAATTAAATATTCTAATATTTGTTTTATAGTTCCTAATAGATTAATTGGAAATTTAGATAAAATCCTAATAACGCATTTTTCAAATTCTATTGTTTACAAAATTCAAGCTCTTAGGCAAGTAGAGGATGTTGATACTAAACATAATCTAATTGATACAAATTCAGTTTCTGCATATTCAAAACCTGCAATCAATGCAGACAGCACTTTGACATTTTTATTCATCACCGACGGACAATACATTAACGAATATACAAACTGACGAAAAATTTCAAATGAAAACTATCATAAATTATTATTGTAGCAAAAATATCGAATGTATAACTGCTATTACAGTTGACAATATATTTAACCGCACAATCTTAAACATCTATGTTTTCCAAGTATTTTCAGCAAAAGCTCACAAAGATAATCAATTATATAAATTAACGTGTTTAATTAATTGAAATCATTCGATTATAATGAGATAAATACATGCAATATATTAGATTCAACAACATTTTCTCACTGATTTTACTTACTGAAAACAAAATCAACTATGATGCATGTGTT
>NW_014561582.1:0-19051 GCF_001313825.1 Dinoponera quadriceps
ATTTATAATCGTGCTACGTCCGACAATAGTGGTTGCGCATGGTAACTGAAAAGAAAAGGAGACTTTAAGATCTGTAAAAGCTGCGAAGACCTCCGGACTTGTGGAAGCTCAGGAGGGCCGTTAACGCAAGCGCTGAACACGTTTGTTCTACAAGCCGAGGACGTCTCCTCACGCCGTGAACCGTAAGGGACAGATCGCCATTCTGCCTCAGTGACTGAATAAACCATTGCCTCAACTAAACTCGAGTTCCAAACAATTCTCCTGACACCGATCCTTCACTGCATTCTGTGTTCTGCGCTGGGCAGATCCAGCCGGAGCGGTGCACTCGAAGAATTGAGTGCATTCGCTCATAAACAACATTGAATAAGGTAACATGTTAAATGTTAAATCTGTCTTTGAATTATTATCTCTCCCGACTCCTCCCCGAATTGTCCGCGAGTATCGAGGAAGAAGGTAAAAGAACCACGACGCTTTACCACGCCAGATAGCGAAGGAATAGATTCGCTGTTGCCAAAAATTAAAACTGAGCTAGCTGAGGTGGGTCCGCTGTCGCGAGAGCGGGAGCGAAGAAGTCCTGCAACCGCGCGGACAATCAAGACGTGTTGCAGTGCGACAGAATATAGATAATTTATTTTTAAAATTAAATAAAACTGTAGTTTAAAATATTCATTTGATTTATAATAAATGTTAATGTNAAATATTCATTTGATTTATGATAAATGTTAATGTTAACTATATGTGTTAATTATAAACAATAAATATAAATATTAGATATTTAATAATTATACGTTTGTTTATTTTCTGCATATTTTCATCGATCTGAATTAGATGTAATATAAATGTTGCTTATTGTTTATTGGATATGGATAAACATAACCTTATTCAAACTTATTATTATGTTGTATTTATAATACGAACTCTTACCATACTTGACTAATTTAGTAATGTGAACGATTACCTGAGGTGCGTCTTTTTCTTGCATACCCGAAACCGGTTTTATAGCATCTCAGCCTGCGACCCGGATTCCGCATCTGATGTAGATGGATCTTAACGTTGTTGAATGAGCACATTGCGTTACGCTCCAGTTGGGGATTGAATTATGAAATGTCACATGAATCGAATCGGCTGTTTTTTCTTCTGTTTTTCATTTGTCATGCTAAATATTCTATTATGCAATTACGCATAATATCTGAACTTATCATTACCTCTACAGCACCGGACATTGCACTAAGACTACAGGGAGGTTATAACCTTACATAATTTAACGAGAATGTTATTGGTATATACTACGGTGGATCAAATATAAATGAGCCTTTTTAAATTGCGCGCCCGTCGGTGGCGTGAGTGGTCAGCAACGTTTTGGAGAGTGGAGGGGAGTCATGTGAAAGGCAGTAATAACGTTGGCGCGCCACGTGCTTCTTACTCTCAGCAGTAATCACAATGAGCGAGAAAGAAGTATATCCCGCAGTTGCACAATGTGTTATTATTAAGTTTCTCGTCAACGAAAATGTAAATGCTGCTGAAATTCGGCACCGTTTACTCCCACAGTTTGAGAAAAGAAGCCTTTTCATGGGCTCGGGTGAAGTAGTGGTGTAACGAATTTAAGAAAGGACGGAAGCGTGTTGAAAATATTGCCCATCCGCGCTGTCTCCGCGCCAGCATCACAGTGCAGAACACCGAGGCTGTTCGAGAACTTATCGAAGACGATCGGCACTTAACTGTTTTTAAAATCTCTCAGGAACTTCAGATCAGCTATGGAAGTGTGCAATCAATCAATCAATCAATATCAATACAAGAATAAAGCAATAAAAGAAAAGAACAATAAAAGAAAACAATAAAAGAAAAGAAAATCAAAGAAAAATCACGAATTTCTAGACGCGATATTTTTGGGGGAACGCCGTCCGAACGGTCGATCTCGTATGAGAATTTTAAATAAATTCTCAACCACTAACGTTGAGAAAACAAGCGATATCAAAAACGCAAATAACATTACAGACGTGACATCAAATATCAAAGAACGCCGGTCACTCTTACGCTAACACGCAAATAATAATAATTTTCGCACGCTAATACAATCTTCGCAATACTCGCGCGCCCCGACAAGGTCGACGACTGGCGTACCGTCGAATGCGAGTATCGAAACGCTACCGTTTTCTAGCGCAAATTTTGTTCATTCGAAATCTGTTACTAAATTAACACACGCGATACCGAACTATGTCACGCGAAAAGGCTAATATGAAAGGATGCGAGTACAAAAACACTATATTGCACGAGAACGTGAAGGACACGACATACGCGACTAAACGCGATAAACCAATACTCTCGGCCGGCAAGGAAACGATTCAAGTCGAATGCGAGAATTAAAATGGAAATGCGTATAATGTTGTAAACTTGTACTAAAGATTTTCTTTTCGCGATTTTCAAATGTCACCGTCGTGCACGGTCGAAGGAATCTCTTTTTTATGTTCGGCCGCTTCTCTTGCGGTCATTAATTCAGGCAGGATTAATTCCTCGTTCGCGAATTTTGCATAATGGTGACTATCTTTTCTATCAAATTAATCCCTTCTATCAGCACACAATTGGATGTACAAGACATACCGAATACTCTATATATTTTATATATTTAGGCTTTTAAAGTTAAGTGATTCATCCTATATTATTATAAATTATTATTATAATAAATTATTATTATTATAAATATTAATAATATATTTTTATAGGAACAGTAAAATGACGATAATTACGAATAATTGGATTTTTTATATCATCGTTGTTTTGATGGTGATGCTAATGACGACATATCTTTATATGACTCGCAATTTTAATTACTGGAGAAAAAGGGGCATTTTCGAAATAAAACCAGTGCTATTTGCAGGCAATTTCGCACAGTGTTTGTTTCTAAAAAAACCCTGGTTTTGTTATGAGAGACTTATACCAACAAATGAAAGAAGAACCTTATATGGGTTTTTACTTATTAGATGAGCCCTGTTTGTTACTGCGTAAGCCACAAGTAATAAGAGACATTTTAGTAAAAAATTTCAATTATTTCTGTGACCGAAGCACTTCACCAGATTCAAAAGATCGTTTAAGTAGTGCTTCATTGGCATTCATAAAAAATCCAGCTTGGAAGGTGTTAAAATCCACATTAACGCCGCTTTTTACTTTGAGAAAACTGAAGATAATGGTCGACTTGATGTTGAAATCCGCTGACAATCTGGACACGAATTTTGAATCTATGAGGGTTTAGAAGATATGTGCTTTTCTAAAACAAATAATCAAGTATAAAATGTCGAGACATAATATTACATAATTTGATTGTAAATATAAAAAAGTTGAAGAAAACTATTTGATTTTTATATGCGACTTAACATTTCATTAATGTCATTCGTTACATCAATCCTGTAAAAAATAATTAGCATAATTTCAATATATATCTGTGTGTTCCTTTATAATAATAATAATATAATTAGAGAATATTTGTTGACTCACGGAATAATTTGACATATTTGCTGGCAGGTGAAGGGCAAATGTTAGATGTAAAAGATATATTTGGTAAATTAGCAACCGACATGATCGGCAGTACCGTTTTCGGAATCGAAATGAATTCCTTGCTCGATTCGAACGCGGAGTTTCGAAAAATGGGCAAAGAGATTTTCAATTTTACCAGCAACCGAAGCTACGAGATGCTTGCTATGTTCTTTTATCCGAAGATAGCTCATTTGGCCGACACATATTTTTTCGGGAAGAAATCCTGTGCGTTTTTACGCAAAGCTTTCTGGGAAACGATCAACTATCGCATGAAATTTGGTCAGAATTGGTGATCTTATCGATATACTTATCGACTTCAAGAAAAACGTAACTGTGATATGGAAGGCTTCGGTAAGCAAAATGCAAGAAAGAATGATATCTTTCCCATAGCATGAGAAAAAATATCTTCGATTACGTTTGTCGCTTTTTTATGCATCCCAGAGTTGATGATTTCTAAAAAAAAAAATTGATTAATCAACTTGTATCTGATCGACAATTTTAAATTAGTAAGTTTTTAAATTATAGAAATTTTTAAATGTTAGATTTCGACTGGGATGATCTAATAGCGCGAGCTTTGATCTTTTTCACCGGCGGTTTCGAAACCACTTCAACGGCGATGTCTTTCGCGTTATATGAATTCGTATTGCATCCTGAAATTCAAAACAAACTTAGGAAAGAAATTCTCGATGCGTTTGACAACTTCAATTGAAAAGTCACATTCGATATGATACGTGGGAATATCATGTGGTATTGTTCTAATTATTTGATTTCGTCATTGTTAAGAATGATTTTATTGACAAATCAAACGAGAAAATTTTCAGTATTAATGTGTGAAATCACTATTTCGCTTAAAATTAAAACTGATTGTAACAAATATTATATCTTCATTGTCAGGTTGGTTCGCTACCGTATCTCGACATGGTGATCTCCGAAATTTTGAGGAAGTATCCTGTAATGCCGTTTATAGATCGCCAGACAGTGAAGACGTATCAAATGCCGAACTCCAACCTCCTTATTGAGAAGGGTACGCGAATTTTCATCTCGTTATTGGGTATACACTACGATCCTCAATATTTTCCCGATCCCGAGAAATTCGATCCGAAACGATTCAGCCAGGGGAGCAGATCCAACATACCGACTTATGCATACATGCCATTTGGAAAAGGTCCTCACATGTGTATAGGTGAGGATTTGAACTTTTAATATTCACGAACTAATAAGCACTCTGTGATGATTGCAAGATTTAACATCTTCCATACTATGAATTTCATGTAGATCTCGTGATTATGAAATTTATATTTGGTTTAATTTTCGGACTGATGCCGTCTTGTGAGTTTGTTTCCGACGTTTCGTGAACGTTTTATTTCGCTTCATTAGAAAGACAAACGACTTGAAACTTTTCTTTATATTTTTGTATGATATTTTATTAAATTGTATTAAATTTTATATTTTATATATCTTCTTATAATCGATTTTTATGTTCGTTTATCATAAAGAATATATCGAAATATCTCGAAAAGATTGTTCTTAGCAACTTCAGACAAGAGAAAGAGAAACTTTCTTTTTTAGAAAATTTCAAAATTACAATGGTGAGGACAGAATGAACAAATCCTCGTAAAAAATAACCGAATAAAAAAATTAATTTCTGTCACACTATATGTTAGTTTTTATCACGTGACCATTAACACAATTGTTTTTTATTCACTTGTCACTCGAACTGCACCGTTGTCATCTGCAGTCACTGCAATGATCAACTAGGTTGATCGCAAAAAGCATTTAAGTCTCCTCAATGCCCAGTGAAAAATCCATCGGTTTACCCAACTCCCTAATAGCTTGCGAATTGTTTATTAGAATCTTTTATGTAGATCCAGTACACATACAGTCTTTTAATCTTGTGGAACTTTAGTTTATCCGTTATCAGGTTACGTGCTAGTGTGTTCGGGTGCTCAGTTAATCGTTTCCGGTAATGTCCGCTATGTGTGCGCATTTAATCTGTCACCGTCGGCATGTGGAGATGAGAGCAGTAGAGGAAACGATTGCTAACATGCCAAAGGATGTTTAACAGTGTCCTTATAGTTTTTTTTGGAATCTTTCCAAAACGTCTATGTTAAAGTTACTTGCTGTTCCTTGTAGTTGGATGCCATAAGTCCAAATGATAGTATCGCTTTATATTAGTATTTTAGATTTTGCCGACATATTAGATCGTCTACCTATGAACCAATACATGTTTCGGACCTTAGTGTCTAGTTGTTTTATTTTAGTCCATATGTGTTTGTGCCAGGTCAATTTAGAGTCCAGATGGAGCCCGAGATATCTGACTACGTTGGTTTGGAGGTGAAGTTGTCGTTCGGCCGTATTGGTAGATTTGTTTCTTGAAGTAAAGTGAAAGTTACATGTGCAAACTTATTTTCGTTCACTTTTATTCTCCACTTTTTAAACCATGTATCTATGAGTCCAATGTTATCTTGAAGTAGTTGAGAAGCAGTACGTGGGTTTTTGTGTATAGCTAGTAACGCAGCGGCATCAGCGTAGGTTCCGATTGTTATATTATGCTTAATGAGTAGATCCATAGTGTATAAAAGATATAGCACTGGACCCAGTACGCTACCTTGAGGGATGCCGGAGTTTAGAAGTTTCGTTGTGTAACTTTATTTCGTAATATCTATCTGTTACATATGATTTGAATATATTGAAGTACGTATGTAGCAGGTATTTTTTTATTTCATATAATAATCCAGTTTGCCAGACCTTGTCAAAAACCTAGCTAATGTCTAGAAAGGCGGCAGAACAGTATAGCTTCTTCTCCAATGCGGTGGATATTATGTTGACAATTCTATGTGCTTGATCTACAGTTCCGTGAAGTTGTCGGAATCCAAATTGGTGGTCGGGGATAATTGTTTCCAGGTAGGGCTTAAGACGAGTAAGTAGAATTTGCTCAAAGACTTTTGAAAGGATTGGGAGTAGACTTATAGGCCTGTAGGATCCGGTCTCATTTGCCGGTTTCCTAGGCTTAAGTATGTCTATGATCTGCGCAATTTTCCATTGACCCGAATAACAGTCCGTAGTATAGCGTTCAGTATGTGAGTAATAAGAATAACAGCTTTTTTGGGGAGTTTTCTTAGCATTTTCCTTGAAATCAAGTCATATCCGAGAGCTTTTTTGGTGTTTAGAGATTTAATAACTTTCCCAGTTTCCTCAGGGGACGCACTCTTAATAGGCAATGACAATTGATGAATGGAGTCAAGATAATCTTGCAGTTTATTGGTTTCTAAAGAATCCCCGTTTGCTTGAAATGGAGTGAATATTTTCGAAAGATGTTCAGCGAATAAAGTTGCTTTCTTTGCCTCATTTCTCTGCCCATTCTCCATTAGATTTTTTCAGCGGCAGTATTGGTTGTTTTGGCTGTTTAAATCTTTTAGCTGCTTTCTAGTAGTAATCACTATTTTTGTGTGGGGACAGAACTTGTAAGTAGTGTTGCAGAGTTTCATTTTTAAGTGCATTAATTAATGAAGTCAGGTGTCTAGAGCATTTATTTAAGATCTTCTTGAAGTGAGTATTACGTGTATAATGCTACATTCTACGTTGCTTCTTGCATTCGGAGATTTCTTCTTTTATCAGGAGAGAATATTGATTTGAGGTTGGCTCCTAATATGTTGGGAAAGATGTGGATTTCCAAACAGCATTTTGTATTTTTGAATTTAGGTGTTCTACTGCTAGTTCTATGTCGGTCTGAATTATCAACGGTAGGTTCTGTTTAATTCTGTCTTCAATGGTTTTTTTATATTTGTTCTAATTTTTATACTTGTTCGACAAGATTGGTCCTGGTGATTTAAGGATAATATCCCTACTTAAGGTGAATATTATGGGTGAATAGTCAGAGGATAAATCCGTAACGGCTTCAATATATAGGCAGGTCGTCGCAGTGCCTTTCGTTACGAAGAAGTCTAGAAGATCCGGTATTTTATTGGGATCTGTAGGCCAATAGGTTGGCTTGTGGATACACTTTGAAGGTTGTTATCCGTTAAGGCGGCATTTAGTTGTCTACTTCTGGGAGTTGTTCTTAAGACGTGAGCCCTAGATTGGGTGCTTAGCGTTTCAATCCCCTCCCGCGATGAATTTGTCCTAAGGTTTTAAAAAAATTGTGGAAAAGTTTTTTGCTAATTGTATATCTTGGTGGACAATACACAGCGGGTATTGTTATTGGTCCATTTCGGGAGGAAACCACAACGCTGGTTGCTTGGATGTGCTCCTGTTGTTGTTTTTCTACTTCGTAATGTGCAATTTTTTCTTTGATAAGTACTGCTGTACTTTCGTGTAAAATGCTAAAGGAGTGATAAGTTAGATAAGTAACTTTGCCGGGTATTTAAAAAAAATTTTTGTTAGTATATCTAGTTTCGGCAATTAGTATAATGTCTTCAATCTTATATGACGCAATGTACGTTATGAGTTCTTGCCTTCTAAGAGACAAGCCGTTTGTATTTCATTGGAAAATTCTTAAGCCATTGTTACTTGCAGAGTTTTGCTTAGCTATTAGATCCATGAAACGATCCAACATTTTGTCAATCATTCTTTCAATTGTTGATTCGGATCTTTCCAGCATACTTTGTATAATATTTGGTATGTTATGGTCTGTGAGTGAGCCATTGTTGTTATCATGATTTGACGTGTCTCTGTGTATTTTACTCTTAACGGCATTTTCATAACCAGATTTCATAGAGGTATCATTGGTTACGTGGGGTAGTAATTGGTTGTTATTAGGGTTAAATGATGTATATTTTGATTTTTATATTTTCCAGTTTCCATTGGATTTGTTACTTGTTCCTTTTTAAAGAGTTTGGATTAAAGATTCGGTCATTTTATTCTTTGTACTTTGTACACACTTTCTAGCTAGTTGGATGAGTTCCTTGGCAGTTATCACAAGTAGCTAGGGTATTTGGAGTTTTAATGCACGAGGCGGTTGGATAATTACCACATTTGACGCAGCGAAAAGTTTTGTGGCACATGTTTTTAGTATGTCCGAATCATTAACATCTCTTGCATTGAACGTCTTCTTTTTCTTTATGGATATGTTTTCGAAGTGAACAATTTGATGGTCCAGTTTCTTAATTTCGTATATGTCTTGTTATTTGACTTCGGCTCGAGATCATCAAAATAAAGGAGCAGAGGGTCTTTAATTAACCTATGACGTTGTTCGTGATATTTCTGATTTCATGGCCAGACCTTTCAATTTGTCCTTTTATCGTTGGTTTATCTTCGGAAGCATGCACTCCTCTGAGTACCACTCTAAAGGCTTTCATGCTTCAATTGATAAGAATAATGGTTGATATTTAATTTGATGAAATTATCCTTAAATTGTTTATTAGTTTCTATGTCCACAGGTATTATTTTTACAATGTGCCCAAATGTAAGAGTTGTCATAGTGTATTTTTCTTTGTCGATAATAATTTTGTTTAGTGTTTGTCTTAGTTCACGTGTTTGATTCACTCCGGTAACAAATATTGGTTCTGATTCGGGAAAAGGAACGTGCTCTGATGTTGTATCTTGGTTTGAGTTATTCAGAATTTGAAACCGGATTTGAATATGCACGGCGTATTGATTTTTCCCTGTTTTATTGCGTTTTTCGTCAAAAGGGAATTACCCGCTTCTTTTTCATTTATTTTTGAGCGTTTCTTCATTCTGTCATAGATTGTTTGTATTTGGTATTTTCTCGTGTGTAGGCGATTGAATTACAATATTCATATCGCGGTCATTTAAGGGCAGTACACCAAGAAAGTTGCTTCTTGGTTTCGGATTCCTTGGGAGTAGATTGTTAACCCTTTGCACTAGAGGCCTTTTTCGCTTGCACGAACCAGCAACTCGAGACTATTTCGGCTAAATTAGGAAACCATTTTACAGATACTTTAAAATCATTTATACTCAAACAAACGTATACAAATAATAAAATTTCATCAATTCATTTATTTTTATATTGAATACTACAAAATTTGGTAAATATTATACTCTGTAATTAGTTTTCGTGTGATATTTCGTAAAACAATGCCCAAAATGCATCCTAGGCTGCCTCCTCCTAGGTAGCAGCGCCGCTCGAGTTGACGCTTTAAATCGGCCGGGCGCCGTATCGGCGCCGCTCGAGTGCAAAGGGTTAATTCTATGTTAATTTTTCTTCTCTTCTTTCTTCTGTAGAATTATGTGGTTGAGAATTCCTTTCAGGTACATCTTTCATTTTACTATTACAAAACAATGGTTGCCCTTCCGCCTCCACCTCCCCAGAATCCTTGTGACCGACCTCATTGGAGGGTGGATTTTCCGAAATGGTGTCCGGGCTATCACTTGGGATAGTATCCATTTCTGTTCTGTACATTGCATGCAATGACTTGTTGCTGGTTTTGGTCCACCCCGGGATATTTTATTTCTCTGATACCCTCCGGCAAGCCGGTAAGCATTTCCCTATCTGCTACCTGGGGAAGCGATGGGGAACCAACAATCCCGCACGGGGTTAAAACAATCTTTCTGAGAAATTTTGTTGAAGTTTAGATGCGACGGAAAAATATTCCAGTTTTAAAACATCTCAGAATATTTTGACATAAAATTAATATATTGCTGTATATGTTATCATCTAGACGAATAGTGAGAATATTTTCTGTCGTGTCCGGGGGCGGTCGGGTGCGTTTTGTTGTTCAAGAGTAGGTGGTTCGGGCGGACAGGTGCTGGTTTAGAGAGACAAGTAGTAAATAAAGAATGGATTATTTTATACGTGGTTATAATGATTTCTGTGTCGGAAATGGACCATGTCTTTTACTTGCTCCGGGTAAGTTCGTGATAGCGCGAGGCGTTCGGTACGCAAGATATATGGTGGTGCGGAGTAAGAGTAACGGAGCCGGCCCGAAGAGTCGGCACTAATCATATACGAGGGTGGTCCCTGAAGTACCCGATCTGACCTAGAGATGGCGGTAGTTGTTTGAAAAATATCACTGTATTAGAAAGTACACAATCTAGAAAGCATATGTTTTAAGTTTGAAGACGCCACGTTGTTTAGTATTTGTTTGGCAGCCATCAATAGTGAACGTTTTCAGTGAATTTGTGAAAATGGAGAAAATTGGTCATCGTTATGTGATACAATACTTTTATTTGAAAGGCCTCAGCCCAATCAGTATAAAAGCTGAACTAGATTCTACTCTGAGTGAATCTGCTCCTTCGTTTACAATAGTAAAATAGTGGGTAGCAGAGTTTAAACGAGGCCGTACGAGCTGCCAAGACGAGCATCGCAGTGGTCGACCAAATGAGGTGACGATTTCTTCACCAGAAATGGTGAAGAAAATCCACAAAGCAGTACTGGATGATCGTCGACTGAAAGTGCGCGAGCTAGCAGACATAGTAGGCGTTTCAAAAAGTGCGGTACATCGCATATTATCTGAAAATTTGCACATGAGAAAGTTGTGTGCAAGATGGGTGCCGCGTTTGCTCACACTCGAGCAAAAACAGTGTCGTGAAGATGTTTCAATTGAGTGTTTAGCGAAGTTTCACAGCAACAAACGCCCCCTCGGATTATTTTTTGTTCCCAAACTTGAAAAAATGACTAAGTGGTCAAAGATTTTCCAACGATGAAAAAGTGATGTCGGCAGTTAATGGCTATTTTGAGGAGCAAGACAGTTCTTATTATAAAAAGGGTATCGAACTTATTGAACATCGCTGGGAAAGGTGTATAGAGCTGAAAGGAGATTATGTTGAAAAATAAATACATTTTTTTCCAAAATTTTTATGTTTTCTTTGTTGAGTCGGGTACTTCAGGGATCACCCTCGTAGTGTAACCAAATTGTCTCCATAAGGGGGGATGACTTAGTAACAATCAGGCCGGCACGTGCGGTCTACGAGCAAGTTCGTGTAATAGAATGTGCAACACAACTTTCTTGCAGCTTTCTTGCAGCGCGTTCATTTCCGCAGCGCGGTCGAAACGTCCTTGACGACGTTTCGGCAGCGCTAAAGATGATAAAATAATGCGTGATTATAACAATCCACATTTACAGGAATTTCTTCTCCACGTGACCAGATCGTGACACGTTGCTTATTTTTTTCATTTATATTCTTTCGAAAATTATAGAACATTTCACGATTTTGTTATGCATTTGTCCCGCAGGTTTACGTTTGGGACTTTTGCAGATAAAACTGGGGATCATAAAAATGTTGTGCCGATACTAGGTGACACCATGCGAGAAGATATTAATACCGATGACGTTTCACCAGAAAACTTCATCATTAGGTACGCAACATATGAATGGAGAATTGTATCTCAATATTCGCAAACTTAAGAAAAATTAAATAAATACCATCGTAGCATCAACACTGTTGAGTCCATGGTGTTAAATTATCCATGGTGTTAAATTATATAAATTATATTATTATGGTGTTAAGTATATTACAGTTTGAGTGACTTTTAATTATTCCTATAATCGCCACTGTTCCTACTAAATATGTCTTTAACTTAACTAAGATAATAATGTAAAATAATTTAACTGAAAAAATATATTAAATTTTATTTAATACATTTTGTAAGGCGATGCTGGTTATCGACATTAGGCCCGTTGTCGTCGGTTCCTCTTTTCTTTAAATTGCATGCATAGATTTGAAAATGCTTTTACAGTGTGAAAGTATGAATATTAAAGAAGGAAGCAGACTAAAAAGTTTTATCGAAAACGACAAAGAATTTTTAATTTACTATTGAAAATGCGGCACTGCGTCATATTTACGCTTCATATGAAAAACTCAGAGTTTATACATGGAAAATAACTAGCAAACTCTATGCAGGCAACTTTCAGAAACATTATAAGACTACCATTTCAGGATTTCAATAGATAGTTTAAACAAAAAACGGAACTGACGAATAAACGACATGTAATACGGATCATCCGTAAAAAAGACTTGATCTTTAGTTCACGCACGACGTGGAAGTACGCGTTACATTTCGAGCTCAGCTCAGTGAACCGAGCGAGAGAAAAAAAAAGATGAGAAAGAGAGCGAAAGAGAAGAAAATAGTTCTTTCTATCATCTCACATTGACTCAGCTAGTGTGATCGAAGCCAATAATGCGATTTCTAATTCGGGAAAGCGTTACACCCTCCTTCTTCTAAATACCAAAGATGTTTGGTGACAACACGCACTATCGTATTTAATGGTGTAATGGTGTAGTGTGTGTATGTGTTACGAAGCTCGACCGCCGGGTTGCAGCACGACAGGCGAGATAGTCTCGTGCGCGCTGGACCTTCGCCGCCATAGCTAGTGGCGCACGCCGCGAAGCGGCGCGTCGCCCGGATGATCAGCCTGCAAGCGAGATACGTGTAGCGAGTCTTTTCGAGTGTGTGACTTTCGGGTCCTTGTTGGTGATAGCCCTTCCTGAGTACCTGCGTTCGGTGCGGATCACCGTTCGTTACGACTTAGTGTTAGCGCGAAGCTTGGAAACTCGTCTCTAGGCACAGGGTAAGCCGGGGAGTCTCGAATATTTACCTTCGGGGTTGAGGAAATTTCCAGAGCACTCGGTCGCCGACAGCGGGGAGGACCTTCTTTGCGGAGCACAGAAGTCGTTCTCGGAGCAATCAGACTTCCATTGTTGGCATCGTGGGTCGTTGAGGACAGACTAGTATTTGTCCTGACACGCGTAACGTGCCACAACATGCAACCATAGCCATTTGGCTAAACGCTACCATCATCCATCCACGATCTAGGTCACCGTTACGGCTCGTAGCTCCTTACCTATTGAAACCGCTGGTGACGCCCATCGATCCGAAGACACACAGTGACCACCAGCTGCCAGCTTCGACGACGCCAGTGGTACGGTCTGAATGGCCACTAACTTTACCGTAAGTTTATCTACCACTGGGGCCTATGTGAGCCCAGTCCCGTCCAAGCAAACTGACTCACCTCCTACCGCAAACGCCGGAGCATCTTCCGGTAGGAGAAGATTGGCTTGCACTCCGACCCCAAGGTCTACCAATCTTTTCCGTTGGACGTTTGATTCATCCGAGCCTATGTGCTTGCACACTAGTCGGACTCCACTCCCACGTGGGTTACTCCCACAATAGATTAGCTGCCCGTCCTAGCCGGGTAATCGAATTAAGGGGGAAGTCTACTGTGACAAGGGAAAAAACAGGCCGATTTTCCGAATTTTTTTTCTAACAAAATATGACTCGTACATTCAATTAAATTAAACCGTCTTTATTATATATTCAAGTATTTGTAAAAAAATTTTCAAGTCGAAATATTCAAAATTGCGGTCGTGGCACTCCTTCAAGTGCAGGTCCGTTTTTTTAGGTGCCCAAACGGTATACATGAAATCTCACGTCTGGGTGACCTGAAACAAAAAACAAAATATGGTTATCATCTACATAGTATTGACTCTCGTCTGATGGAGGATTTTGTCGATAAAAAATTTTGGCGCCGAAAAAAAAATTCTTGAAATTTTTTTCTATTTTTTGCCCAAATTTAATGTTATTATTGTTTATAACAATTACACAAAAACGATATCAAAAAAATGCTCCGCCAGACGAGAGACACTATTCCAAAGAATATGTGGTTAAATTTTTAAGTCGATTCATTCATTAAAACTCGAGATATCGTGTACACCGTATTGAAAAACTTAGTTTCGAGAAAAACGCGTTTAAAGTTTCGGCATTACTTTTTTCAATGAAAAAATCATTTTTAAGCTTCTTACCATTAATCGCCCATTCTTGCTTCATATAGTACATCTTCTTCTTCAAGGAAATCCTCTTCGAGTGCCGATCGCGTCGTTCTTCTTTCGATTCTCCCTTCTTTTGAAGCGTCGAACGACCGTTCGTTTGCTTGTGATATTCTGCGCTCGTCCACGGTGTTGCATAAATTGAAGGCGTTTGGTCCAATTTTGATGTTCATAACGTCCATCATTTTGAGGATACTGGAGTAGCCTTCATTGAAAATGCTCGAGGTTCACAATTACTGCATTTAACGACTAAGTTGAATCCAAGTCCACGGATACTACTTTCCGAAAAAGTCACATTTCCACCGCACGTTTTGCACATGATCATTTCACTCAGCGTTTGAAACAAGAATAAAAATTCAATCAAACGGTATCCATAGCCATTATTAATTTCCACTTCCACCGATTTCGTTCTTAATTTTTTCGCGGAAGAACTTGTCGATTCCGTTTCATTCTCCATCGCATGACGATTTGGTGGCGGCGGTCTTTTCCTACGTCGTGAAGGTCGTCCCGGAGTTTCGCGTGAACCCTTTCTATCGAAAGAAGCAGGCTTCATTTTGATAAAAGTATAAAAACTATACGTTAGCCACGCGGGAAACGCCGAAACGATCACAGCTGTTCGACACACTGGCCCTTAAAATTACGCACTACCGGCGTCCTTACTGTTGAAATCGCTTCTAACTGACTATAAAATATACCTAGTGACATCTGTTGATCGACTTGGAGTATTAGAAATGTTAGAAATTGAATTGCAAGTCACTACGCTGTACCCGCCGAACAGATAGGAATTTGCCGCAGGTACGCGTTTCGGAGCGCTTCGGTAAAAGGTCGAAATTTCAATGAAGAAAAATTTAGCCGGCTATAACACCTAATGTACCTTATTTTAGAGGGTTCAAAGTATTTTTTAAGCCAATAAACAAAAAATTGATTTTTTGAAAATTTTACAGTAGACTTCCCCCTTAAAGGTGTTGCTCACTAACCGTTCCGGTTTTCCAACGGGGTAAGTGCGAATACACCATTGGTGCAGCGCAGGAGGTCGTTGAGGACACAGAGCAGTCGCATCGGCGACAACCGACAGCATCGTGAGTCACTAAGGACCACACGGTCTGTCACAAGAGCGACAGCCAATCACCGTCAGCAACATGGGTCGCTGACGGACGGCTCGCATTGTACCCATAAGGACACATACGCCGACGGCAAGACGAAACAGTATGTATTGGGTCTATGCATAATTCCGTAGCAAAAATCGAGTAAATTTCAAACGCAAAATATTTTGCAAAGAAGGCGATTTAAATCAACTAAATATGTTGCAATCTGCTCAATGACTTTGCGCCATCTCTCCACAAGCTTCATTATCCTTCTTTTATAGAAGTCCCTGAGATTTTTGAGGGTAAAGAAATCATCCAAGTGGTTTTTGAGGATGTCCAGGAAACTGAAGGTTTTGTTATTCAATTCTGTAGAGCCCGGAACAAGTGATACTCGGAAGGTGCAAGATCCGGACTACACGATCCGACACGACGGGTGCATCCCAACCAAACCGCAATAACTTTTGCCGGATTTTCAGAGAAACGTGTGGTCTAGCGCTGTCCTGGTGGAACACAACGTCCTATCTGTTTGCCAATTCGGGCCGCTTCTGATCGATTACTCGCTTTAATTTGGCCAGTTGTAAGCAATACTTGGTCGAATCAATCGTTTTGTTGGGTGGCAGCAGCTCATAATTGACGATTCCTTTTCAATCCCACCAGATACTAAGCACGACCTTCTTTGGATGTAATCGCGTCTGAGCAGCCTCCCCGTGCTTCGACCATGATCTTTTTCGACTGACGTTGTTGTAGACAATCCACTTTTCATTGCCAATGAACATCCGTTTAAAACAACCATTTAAAAATGGTTTGTTTTGATGGCGTTTGAGCAGCGAATCTTAAGTTGAAATTCGGTCCTTTACATTTTTTTCGCTCAGTTTGTGCGGCACTCAAACATCAAGCTTGTTTACCATCCCAAGCTTTGGTAAATGTTTCGAAACAGTAGATTGGTCAATGTTGAGATTATGTCCGATTTCTGTAGTCGTCAAATGCCGGTCGAAGTCGATTAAAGCCTGGATTTTATCGACATCAGTAGTGACTGGCCGATCAGAGCGAGGAGCATCTTGGAGATCAAAATCTCCGGCACGAAATTTTGCAAATAACTTCCGACACACACTTTCGCTTACGGCACTTTTTTCGTATACGGCGCATATCTTTTTCTGGGTTTGCGACACGTTTTTGCCTTTTCGGAAATAAAAAAGCGAAATGTACCGAAAATACGCACCGTTTCTCCTTCCATGTTCAAAATATAATTAAACTTTGTTTACGTCACGGATCTCGATGAATACATTTTTAAAATGTCGGCACAAATTTCAACTTAATGTACGACACATCACATGTTTGATACATGTGCGAACGGAAAGACAACTATAAAACAACTGTTACGTTCTGGAAAAGGATGTACGCACAAACATCGCATACTCGCGCACTCGCGAGGCCTAAACGTACTGGCAGGTCTGCGGATCAGGTCAAGGTCCGGAGAGTCCCATTTACTCCGATCACGGAACATACATTAGGTCCTTTACTTAGATCAAAGAACTTAATCTATTTACCTGGGATTGGACTGTATGAGAGTGTTGAAGGGGAATTCCAATTTAAGTAATGGAAAAAAATGAATGAATAATTTTAACCACTTGGTTAAATTTAGGGCATTTTTAATAAAACAGTTTATTAATTATATTAATAACATAATTTGATTCTCACATGGATTAATAATAGTGATAAATTAATGAGAAAAGTCATTATAATACAATAAGTCATAAATGATACAATATTTAAAAGATGAAATAGTTAGCTAAAGTTATTCATTGAGATATATGGGATAATATTAAACAAACTTTTATAAATCAGCATTATTGTAATAATGCAAATACAAGATTGAAGATTAAAGTAAGATTAAATAAAAAAGTAATCCGTGTAACTTAAAATAATAATCAGATTTAACGTAACAAGAATGTTTCAGGTATCGGTATGGCTAGAAAAACATCATTATATAATAAAAGAAAGATAATAATTACGCAGTGTATGTGTGTGTTTTGAGAAGTGAAGTGGGATTGAAAATTGGATTGAAATGATTAAAAGTCATGTTTAAATATGAAATAGAGACTTACGATTTAGGTGAATCAACTGTGGTGAATAGTACGTAGAACATGGATTCGTTGATCGTAGTGTACCGGATTTATGGGATCCCGCAATACCGAGAGAAATAGTTCACTTAAGAGATCTTGAGTTTCACAGCGAGTTGTTCAATAGCAGAAGGCGAAATGAAAATGACTGACTGACTGACATTGACTGACTAACACTTCCTGACTGACTGACACTGACTGACTACGGTTAAATCGAGCGATTCTGATACTCGGACTAATTACCGGAATATCGAAACGAATATCTTTAAAAGTCCCGAGTTACGCACAGCAAGTTTCACAAAACTGGTGACACTGGAGAAATCCCGATATGAACAACAAGGGCGAAGTCATGACGGAGGCCGTAATGGCACGAACGCAAAAGATAATGAAAACGATAATGCGCGACAGTAGTCAAACGGGCAAAGTGTGTTCACGGCAAGAGTGTGTGGCTTATATAATGAAGATTTTTGGGGGTGGCGGATTACGATCGCCAATGAGAGGAGTTTGCGTGGAAAACGGAAATAGAGAATTGGAAAACGGATACCCTGGAATATTCTTAATATCATCTGGATGTCATAAACGATCCTAAAAACCTAATCCCATCAAAGGGCCTGAGTCGGACCGACTATGTATGGAGGCGTATAAAACCGCAGACGTGTTGGAAAACTTATGACGCATTTGGCGTTGTGTAATCGTATCTTTTTTTACAATAGCGCTTGCCCAAATCCGTCTGATTACTGATCATAAAGAAAAAGAATTCGTTATTCCCAGGGTACCCAGGATGTAACAAAACTACGTGCTTTACGTGAAAGCGGAAAAGATGAAAGACGCGTGGAAAAACATATGACGCGTTTAACGGCAAGTCATCGTAATCTTATCCTTTTTACAATAGCGCTTGCCCGAAGTCCGTCTGCTTCCCATTCATATAAGAAAAAAGGAATTCGTAGTTCCCGTGGTACTCAGGACGTAACAGATATACGTATTTAAATGAACATCGTACGTCATAATGACTGCGTACAGGAGAAAAAAGCTCCTTTTCTGCCACGCTTTGCAACTGTTGTAAAGCTCGCAAACTGTTGTAAAGGGCGTAAATTAATATATTATATGTCTACTCGTTACATATTATCTATTAGGTCTAGTAAAAAATAATCCATTATTTTTCCAATAGAGAGCTTTACTAATCTGTATCTCGCGTTGTATAAGTCCGATCGGATTACGCCAGATGGTGTTAGAAAGATAAGATTTTGTACTAAAAAAACCTCTGAGACAGTTTTGTGATTGCTTGACTCAGTATTGTTTGAGCGCGCGTCAAAGATGGACCCCAGCAAAGAGAAAATACGCCATATTTTACAGTTTTTCTTCGATAAAGGCGAAAACGCAAGCCAGGCGGCTAAAAATGTGAATAGTGTTTATGGTCCTGATACTGTAAGAGCCAATCACGCGCAATTTTGGTTTCGTCGATTCAGTTCCGGTAATTTTGATGTCAAAAATGCACCACGCTCCGGGAGGCCAATTGTCGAAAATGTTATGAATAAAAATGAAATAAAAATAATGGAAATCGTCGAGTCCGACCGTCATGTAAGCACCGTTTCG
>NW_014561583.1:0-631 GCF_001313825.1 Dinoponera quadriceps
GACGCGTTAATTCGCAAAAGAAGCTCGCACTTTCGGCCCGAAAACGACAAGAAACACGGGACAAGCGGTCGGCGTCGCGCCTCACGCGATAGCCATCTTTTAACTGACCACTCGTAACGAACAGATGACTATTCTCGAAGTACGAATATGAGCGAACTTCACTCGATACCGCCGACCAGTGGTTCCGCGAAACATTTGATTTTGGCAGTATTTTCGACGGTATCTCGCNTACACGAGACTTAATTCTCGTGCGTGCACCTGCAACGACATTTGGAATGAAAAACCTCCCCTCCGGAGGGTCGGAAACGTGAAAAGCAGCGGGTTGAACTTTCGATCGCCATAACGGCCTGATCGCGGCATTGTTCGGCTGACACGGTCACTTCGTCCCGCGATTTCTGGCATTTACCCGCTTCTCGGGACTGTTTTACTACGATACTTTGCTATGACAAATGCACGTACCTTGCATTCGGCACTTTCAGCAGCGATAACTGATATTCAGACCGACTAAAATCGCACGAAACGCAGGACGAGGTTCCGAACGCCGTTCCCATCGCGATCGTCCCGGCATAACTGACCGACGTGAGTGACGTTTGCGGTGATTGCAAATCTCGATGTATCGAAGCACCCGATG
>NW_014561584.1:0-1071 GCF_001313825.1 Dinoponera quadriceps
AAATGCTGCTCGACAGATACAAAAGAAAGTCCATTGTATCATGACAGGTAATAAAAAATGGATATATTTTGAGAATCCTAAGAGTCAGAAATCATAGGTGAATCCAGGCGAACCATCGACATCCACTGCAAGACCAAATCGGTTTGAAAAGAAGACAATGCTCTGTGTTTGGTGGGATCAGAAGGGTGTAATTTATTATGAGCTGCTAAAACCTGGTAAAACCGTTTACTCTGATTGCTACCAACAGCAAATGATCGATTTAAATCGAGCATTGCGTGAAAAACAACCGAAATATGGAAAAAGGTAACACAAAGTCATTTTGCTTCATGATAATGCCCCATCACATACAGCAAAACGGGTCAGGGAAACGATCGAGGCGTTCAGTTGGGAAATTCTAACGCATGCGGCTTATTCTCCAGACTTGGCTCCGTCCGATTATCATCTATTCGCATCAATGGGACACGCTCTCGCTGAACAACGCTTCAATTCGTATGAAAATGTACGAAAATGGTTCGATAGCTGGTTCGCTTCAAAAGAAGAAATGTTTTTTTGGCGTGGCATTCATAAACTGCCGGAGAGGTGGGAAAAATTTATAAATAGCATTGGACATTATTTCGAATATAATATTTTTTATTATTTTCAAACAACAGACGTGTAATTTTTACAAAAAATTTCCAGTTTCATACTTCTACACCTGGTACACGTTGTTGGGGCTTCGATTTTTGGCTCTAGCAGCTTAAAAATCTTTCCGCAACCTTCAAATCCCGACAATAAAAATATCTCGCTTTTAGTTTTATAGCCCTTCGTCGGCAGATTCATATAAACTTTGGTTCTTAAGTCATCTCTTCCTAACACACAAGCGAATAATTTTAAGCCATTCAAATCGTTTGCATCCGAAGCATTATCAGAACGCCGTTTCTCATTTCGTTCTTCTTCGTCAAATATTTCAGCAAACAGTCTCACAAAACAGATTACGAATATCCTGAGAAGTGAAGAAGACATCATACTCTCGTTCCAAGGTTTGTTTAATTTCCATTGCCATCATTAAATCCATCCCCAGTTCAGACAAAC
>NW_014561585.1:0-545 GCF_001313825.1 Dinoponera quadriceps
CAATATTATTGCGAATCGCGGACAGGACCGCTGAAATGCTGATGCAAAAGTACCGATATTTCAATTTAGGTATTTTGATACTTTAACGCTACCGTTCTCCGCACTTGTTATCTAGAAGCTAATAACTTTACAGCACTCCATTTCTACTGCGCAGAATCCAGCAGTTATCGACCTTTGAAGCACAACAATGTTGATTATTAGTGTCGGCGTTTGTTGAAGGTAACNCGACTATATATGCGTGCGTGTGTGGTTCGAAAAATAAAATTTACCATTTTTTCGTGAATGACAAGTAACTTTTATCGCACATTTGGCTGTTGTACTACGTGATTACGGTTTCCACTTATTTGATCGCTCAACTGGAAGTTTGGCTCTTAATTACTGGCTGACGCACCGCGGTGGGAACGTGAAAGACGCGAAATTTGCTTAGAAGGGCTAATTTGTTCTGGCGTATAATGTACAGGATTAACTTTCGGACTTCGTTAGGGTGTAATTTCCATGTTTTGATTTATCAGGTCACTTTCAGTGCTTGCGCGGAAACACGAAGT
>NW_014561586.1:0-443 GCF_001313825.1 Dinoponera quadriceps
TGCAGGCGTCTTGGTTATCCGCCAATCATCATTGCCTACGATGATCCGATGGTGATATTGATTACAGGAGAATGAGACCGCTCATTCGAGAAGTTCTCATGAATATATCTCCTGGCACTACAGTGATTTGCGTTAAAGGTTTGCAAAAAAAGGATTGGTTGCTGTCTCTGCTTGGGGACTGCGACATGACTGTCGGCATAGAAACAATCGATGTGGGTTATGAAGACATTGGTCGTTTGGAAACATTGATAGGAGAATCATTCTTTCTATGCGGACGACATCTGAAAAATTGCGCATTACGTAATATTATGCATCTACACACTTGATGGTCGCAGAGACATGATCAATTGGCTGATTATCTTTAAAATAAAAAACCTCTCTCCAGAAACATTGTAGTAGATGAGATAGGCCGGTTCTGGCTCAATTGGATCTGTTTTACCGAC
>NW_014561587.1:0-463 GCF_001313825.1 Dinoponera quadriceps
CTAAAACACTTCTCACACAACTTTTCTCATTATTTAACTCTTTTTTTTTTACTGATCACTGCGCAATGCCTTCGCTTGAACAATCTACTATGATTTTTCACTTTTTAATATACTGACATTGACTGACACAAACTGACTGGCACAAACTGGCTGTGCGTTCCTGCCTTATATTTCCTCTTTTAATGTGAAAAAATAGGCGGGATGATAGACTCTGAGGATATCGCCGACCCATCAGGGAAAAAAAACTTACAATGTGCTCTGATGATGAATCCAAGTATCTCCATAAACGCTTAGCGAAGGTTTGCGATAGCACTTGCGATAAAAAAGCTTTTCAATAACAATTTCGATAAAAAAAAAGGTTTTACCAGCCTTCTTCTTCGTAATAAACCTATGCATACATCCTCTGATAACGAAGCCATTAGCGCTTAGCGAAGGTTTCCGATAGCAGTTGCGATAAAAAAAA
>NW_014561588.1:0-216 GCF_001313825.1 Dinoponera quadriceps
ACCTTTCACACTTTATTTTCTTGCATTGTGAAGCCTGTTCAACAGGCAAGTAATAAATTGTAAGTTTGGTCTTAACTTCCGCACCAATGGTATACATCTCGAACTATATGTAAAAACTGCCGTCGAGTCTTGTCGTCACGAAGCAACTGATGGAATGCATGAGCTCCTCGAAAAAATATATAGAGAGTTCCCCACCAAGTTTATTTTCCCCTCCCT
>NW_014561588.1:341-714 GCF_001313825.1 Dinoponera quadriceps
AAAAATGATGTGTGGCATAAGGACACATGATATTTATATTTATTTGAAAGAATCACTTTTTAAAGGTTATTATTTTTTTCGACACGTTGCTACATGTTGGGTACACGTTAAGCGCTAATGGATTCGTCATCAGAGGATGTATGCATAGGTTTGTTACGAAGAAGGCTGGAAAAACCTTTTTTATCCCAACTGTTGTCGAAAACCTTTTTTATCGAAACTGCTATTGAAAACCTTCAGGCGCTGATGGATTCGTTATCAGAGAATGTAAAATAAGCTTTTTCCCGGATGGGTAGGCGATACCCTCAGAGTCTATCACCCCAACTATTTTTTTTCACATTAAAAGATGAAATATAAGGCAGGAACGCACAGTCAG
>NW_014561589.1:0-507 GCF_001313825.1 Dinoponera quadriceps
TATGAGGGAATTGTCATATTTACAATATTCATTATTTACAATAATGTATTATTCAGCAGTTCTACAATAAGCGACAATAAAATGAGAGAGACAGACAGAAAAAGAGAGAAAGCGAGAGGGAGAGAGAGAGAGAGAGAGAGAGAGAGAGAGAGAGAGAATGCGGATAAACTGAGGAACATGGAGAAAAGGGATAAAGAAAAACATAGAGTACTGGTAGTGCAAATTGTAACGTAGAAAAAGTTACTGTTATGTAAATGCAAATACTGGTTGGTGGAGGGTGAGGAGGTGAGGAAGAAAGTACATTGAAACAGTAACGTCGAAAATATTAATATTATCTTATCGCTATATAATTTATCTTACCGCTAAAATATATTTGCCATTCCAATTGCAGCATGAACCTTTTTCACCCGTTTAATTTCCGTGTGAATTTTATCGTACTATATTTTCTTTATATATGTAATGCAAAATTCAATGTATAATTTTGTGCAATGAAACATTATTCTGAAA
>NW_014561590.1:0-213 GCF_001313825.1 Dinoponera quadriceps
CGTTTACGAAAAAATCGGGTGAGACAGGTGGTCTGGGACACCCTGTATAGGCTTGATAGCGTCTAAAACTTCTTTTGGTAGTGTAGGTTCGTATTTGAAATCTTGAAGCTTCTGAGCGTCTGACGCTCTTTTCAAATACTTAGAGTTCGAATTTTTACTTGAAACTTTACATACATGTTCTTCGATGTCTAAACTATTGATTTAGCAAAAAAA
>NW_014561590.1:348-601 GCF_001313825.1 Dinoponera quadriceps
TTTTTCTTTAAAATAAATTGAATTCCAATCCACAAGTAGACTGACTCACAAGCTCGTGTATTATCTTCGTTGTATTCATGATGTCGACGTTGTCGAACCAGATTTCTATCATGAGCTTATTTAGGTAGGTTTCGAACTGCTTAGTTGTTAGGATGTCTTTCATATGGAAATCATTTAGTAAAAACCTTCATGTAGCAAGGTAGCTGTTATGGCAAACTACTATCATATCATTAATTTTATTTGCAAGGTAGCC
>NW_014561591.1:0-664 GCF_001313825.1 Dinoponera quadriceps
TGGTATTCGCCCTCAGGGCCGTAGCAATATACGCGTTCACCAACAATGTTACCGGGCACCGGTCCCATCGCGCGCTATGCGAATATCAAGGACCCGTGTGCGCACACAATGCCGGCTTGTATAATATTTGGCGATGTCAATAACCCAAAATAAATACCTTTTGTTCCGTACTTCGGGCACTCCCGACGTTCCCGCGGCTCCACCTTAAACCTTGCGCTGCCGTTTCGACAGCCGGAGACGCGTGTCGCTCGCGTCTTCAAGTTTGTCGAGAGCTCGAGAGGTNAGAGAGAGAGAGAGAGAAAGGGATTCATTGTTGAAATTCTTTCACTCGAGAAACAGGGGATATGCCAAGCTCTAAAAACTGCAGGATAGCGAATTACAGTCACATCTGCCATGTATGAAAAGATTTATCTACTCATGAAAAAAAGTTGTAAAATAGATCATCCTAAGCTCAAATCGAGTAAAACTTCCTTAATTTCGGCATTATATATCTTGAACAGATTTTTCTGGCAAAATTGTCTTTTTTCTTTATTTCTTGTTCGTATGAAAGAAACTCAACGGTTACTTTAATAGGACGATTAAAAAGCTGACTCAACACTTATTATCGTATTTTAAATTATTATTCATGAATCGGGTTTTCATTTTTATTAAACCTTTCAGCCAA
>NW_014561592.1:0-460 GCF_001313825.1 Dinoponera quadriceps
TTATTGGTATATTGTTCAGTACGAAGCGTTCTGTCTGGCTCCTTCTTGTGTACTACTCTAGTGTACATGGATCGCAACATTATATAAAGTCGGTGATAATTTATATTCATGCCGTAAGTTCTGCGATTACAATATTTCTTGTTTGACAGTATATAATAGCCTCGATCGAGATCACAGTTAGATTAGAAATTACTGTCGATAATATTCACGACCAGCTTAGAAAACATGTAGTCTTTTTTAATGCAACAACTGTGGCGAGTATTTACGCAAAAGTGCTTTAGTAACGAAATGCGTAATTTATAAATCCGTGATCGGATGAAACAGTAAAATAGCATTGCAGTTTCGTTCTTATTTACGAGGTGACTTTAATTACGTGATATGTTTATATTACATGGTGACATTTATCACTATCATAAGCTTATATATGCAAACTGCGTCTTTTTATAATAGTTTACAAAAT
>NW_014561593.1:0-639 GCF_001313825.1 Dinoponera quadriceps
GAACTTTGTTTGCCTAATTACTGTCTGACTTTTACTCACAAACTCCGCACGAATTTTTGCACTCACCCAATATGTACCTACGTTACACACGTCGGAAACGCGATATTACAACGTAAGAGAGTAGGTGTGTAGATGTAATGAGAAAATAGCGATTATTATTATGGTAATACCATTATTGACCGGATTTCCGTATTTTCCATATATTCAAACGTATAATGATAGTAATATATTTACGCCGTTAAATTAATTAACGTTATTATTAACAAATTGCAATTTCGCGTGTTTACGTTCGCTTGTTAATACGTCGATCTTCTCGTGCTCCGTGTTTCTCGCTTCTGGATCGGCGCGGCGTGGATTTTACAAGCGAGAGACGTTCACGGCGGGCTGCGTTCGGCGGAGTTTCGTATATTCCCGATTAAACACGTGGTGCCGCGTGCCGCAAACTATGTAACGCGGATAATAGATTCGCAAGACGGCGCCTGGCATGACGCTGACGGCCCGGGTCGTGAAATAACGTTGATCCGCGGCGTAATGAAGTGTATCAATTCCAATTTGTTGGTGATTGGCGAACTTCGCGGGGAGCGACAGAAGGATCGCGCGCGTGCTTTGAAGGGCGCGTTCGATTATTACACGCGCGCG
>NW_014561594.1:0-2197 GCF_001313825.1 Dinoponera quadriceps
TTGGTTGGGCTGAGGCCTTTCAAATAAAAGTATTGTATCACATAACAATAATCAATTTTTTCCATTTTCACAAATTCACTGAAAACATTCACTATTGATGGCTGCCAAACAAATACTAAACAACGTGGCGTCTTCAAACTTGAAACATGCTTTATAGATTGTATACTTTCTAATACAGTGATAATTTTCAAACAACTACCGCCATTTCTAGGTCAGGTCGGGTACTTCAGGGACCACCCTCGTATGCACCAATTTTTTCTCATCTTTCAACGCACGAAATAACTGTGTCTAATGTAAGAAATCGTATATAAAATGTAATTATATTTGACAGGAAATCTTTGGAAAAAATATATTCTTATTTTATCGAAAAGTTTGCTTATCTGCAAACACATTGTTACACGTGTAAGAAGCAAATATGAACAAATTCTGTAAAAAATATATTTGATGAAAACTTCTGTGTTGCACGGTTTTGAAAAAAAAAAGAATTGGAAACCTTATCCTACAAACCTACGATCTTCCCTCATTTTTCTCCATCGTGTCGAAAAATTTTTTTATGCGAGATATCGTTCACGCAAGATGTCGATTATAATTTCTTTGGTCTATAACTTTGACCACAAGAAAGAAAGAGTTACAAACGTTCATAGCTAATATCTATCACGAGCATGCGTTCTAAAGTGAAAAAGAATAACAAACGACAACTCAATCTGATTTGCGTACTGACAAAAAATTTATTTCATTTCTGCTGGATCAACTCACGGATAACGAGATAGTGTCCACGCGTTCAATGANGGCAACTCAATCTGATTTGCGTATTGACAAAAAAATTTATTTCATTTCTGCTAGATCAATTCACGGATAACGAGATAGTGTCCACGCGTTCAATGAGCTCGTACCAGCGCGGGGCGATGAGCTCGCACCCGCACGTCCCGTTTAATGCTGAGGGGTCTAGGAACTGACTTCACCCCCTCAGCACTAGAGAATAAGCTGTCCTTGCTGCGGCCGCGTGGAGCAGCTCGTCAACCACGGCGCATCCCGCGCATGTACGCCGGGGCGAGCATCATCCTTTTTATAAACTCACCCCCGTGATTTAAAACGTATCGAATTTATTTTTTATTTATGAAGCTGTGCATAGCGTCAAAATTGTACATTTCGCGAAATGCACGTGCGCTGAACATCGATCGTTTGCGGTCCAATAGGATGTGGAGAAACGATTTTCGTAAAGATTTCTACGTAATTTGACCGAGTTGGTCGACACGTATTTCGATAGTATCTTGTTTTATCACACGGAGTGGCAGGAGTCGTACCGACAACTGCAGCACGAGATAACAGGTTCTAGGAAACGTCTATTCGATTGGGTCCGTAAAACATCAGGCGGCGGTGCGATCGACTTTCGAGAAGCCTTTTCAAGTACCGAGGATTACTCGAGTGATCTTCATTCCGCGAAATTGATGATAATCTGTGATCTTATGAAAGAATCGTTGTTGTGCGAGGTGATCGTAGATTTATTGACGAAAGGCAGTCACCACAAGAACCTCAGTGTTATACACATATCGCAAATTCTTTTTCATCAATGCGGACAACGTGACATATCTCAACGCAAATTACATCCTGGTGTTTAAAAACCCGCGTGATCGCCCATAGATTCGACATCTGGCACGTTAATTTTATCCTTTCCATCCAAAGTTTTCAGAAGAAACCTATCACGACGTTACTTCGCTTCCGCATGGTTATCTCTTGCTTGACCTAAAACAATCCACTCTGGACAAATATCGATTTCGAACCTGTATCTTTCCCAACGATAGCGCGCATTACGTTTACATACCGCGTAGATTCTTCAGAAGTGGGGTATAAAACCGCGCAGGTTTCGTTTCGGTTTCGGTGAACTGACAATTCGCTTTCGCTTGGTCCATTTTCGAGCGCCAGGAGGCGGCCAGGAGGTTCGAATTGCCAGGAGTGTCGTTGGTAGGAGAGAGAGTAATCTGAATTTGTTGCTCAAAATATTCTGGCTCTTTTATTCGCTACGATACGGCGGATAAAGTGTCTGGATATTAGTGTACAGTTCTGTGGCGTGATTAAGAGCGCTTCTTACTGGGCTGGCGGCCCGGTGTTTTACGTGTATAACGAATACGGATGATGACAATAAAATAAATGCGGATCGATGCGGTGTATATATATCGGCCGTCCCGTGTTTCGTGAA
>NW_014561595.1:0-1198 GCF_001313825.1 Dinoponera quadriceps
AACGTCTCGCCCTACATTCCGGCGGTCCGCCTTTGTTACAAATGCGGCCACTTTGGACATACTACTAAGTTTTGTCGATCTGCGGAAAGATGCCTGGAGTGCAGCGGAGGACACAGGAACTCCCCTGAATCTCCATGCAGGGAGAAGAAAAGATGCATAAACTGCTACGGGAACCATTCCACACGTGATCGGGACTGTATAGTGTACCTAAAACGAGCTGCTATCACCAGATACATGGCCATCGAGAACGTGTCTTTCTTCGAAGCCAGGAAATATATAGAATCCAACGGAACTGTTACATCAAGGGATTCTCCACCGCTTCTTACCAGGAGCAACTTCCCGGAACTTCCCGAGCAAGTCAGCCCAAGGACTCGTTACTCAGAAGCACTGAAAAGTATCTCACAGCCTATCTCTCCGTTCGCCAAACTGCTCGAGGACCCGCACAGTATGAAAGCTCTACTTCTTAAATTACTCACTAGCATTGAACAGCTATGTAACAGAGGGAACGCAGAACCAATCAAAAGGGGAATAACCAGTAAGTCTTTGGATTACGTTTCGAACCCAACCAAAACCACTCCTAACCTCGTCGACAATGGCTCACCATCCCCCCTCTCAAGATCAAGCTAACTCAGTGGAATTGTAGGAACGCACTCACAAGACTAATTGATATTAACCAACTTGTAAGAGAATCTGACATTCTTCTACTTTCAGAAACTTGGCTTTNGGGATTCTCCACCGCTTCTTACCAGGAGCAACTTCCCGGAACTTCCCGAGCAAGTCAGCCCAAGGACTCGTTACTCAGAAGCACTGATAAGTATCTCACAGCCTATCTCTCCGTTCGCCAAACTGCTCGAGGACCCGCACAGTATGAAAACTCTACTTCTTAAATTACTCACTAGCATTGAACAGCTATGTAACAGAGGGAACGCAGAACCAATCAAAAGGGGAATAACCAGTAAGTCTTTGGATTACGTTTCGAACCCAACCAAAACCACTCCTAACCTCGTCGACAATGGCTCACCATCCCCCCTCTCAAGATCAAGCTAACTCAGTGGAATTGTAGGAACGCACTCACAAGACTAATTGATATTAACCAACTTGTAAGAGAATCTGACATTCTTCTACTTTCAGAAACTTGGCTTTTGATCTAATCGAACTTTAATATAAAACATTTCGAAACCGTCCGAAAGGATAGAAG
>NW_014561596.1:0-613 GCF_001313825.1 Dinoponera quadriceps
AAGATTGGCGCGAATTATTATAGGATATTCATCCTCATTATATATATATAGAGTATTCTTGTCAGTTTTCGCCTGCACTGTTTTTCGAGATTGTAAAATTGCGCGTCTTAAATATTCATGTATCGCAGACAATTCGTACGATCCTTCAGGAATCACAATTTCTTCGTCGTTATCGCCATAGTAAAACTTATTATTCGACAAAGTTACGTTCGGTATCGTGTTGTACGATTTAAAATCCGTTAAACCGAGCTCATAATCATCTTCGCTTAAATCTATAGCTGGAAAGTAGCTCACTGCAAGAGTGCTACTGGTGCCGGTCAAAGTAAGCGTCAACGACATGTTCGCAAAAACTGTTGAACGAATACTGGCTGCTGTTAGTAGAATATCATTCTTTAAATCCGTAGCAATCANCTGTAAACACAATTGTCCGCAAAATGCTCTGATTGTAGCGTTGATAAGACGTACGATTGTACTGAATTTTTGTCCCGTTTTTCTCGAGATAACGCTTAAGTTCCCTCGGCGGTTGAAGATTTTTAAAACTGTCAAAGTATATCGCGCGATTTTCCCTCTTCACATACGCTACCCAGTGAGTACCCGGACCCTCTGTGCTGTC
>NW_014561597.1:0-610 GCF_001313825.1 Dinoponera quadriceps
GGATCTGAATGAATTGTTGTGGCATTGTGTAAGCCCTTGATAAGATTTCCTAAGTTATACAATGATAATCATGCATAAAGAACACACCCTGATAAAACTCGACGATTCTGATTGGTCCTTCGTTCTTTCTAGGGATGTTTCAATCGACAATTTTTTATTCACATTAATTTCGCGTTTTCCGCACAAGATAGCTTTCAGTGAAGCAGAATTCACAATATTTNTCAGTTCCGCGCATCATATTTGCACGCGCGTTGCTTCGAAATAGCATTGTTCCTAGTACAGAAAGTAACTACATTTTTAAATCAGTTACTGCAGATTGGGGTATGATGGAAATGTAGCGCGCGTCTAGTCGGAAGCATTATTCCAGTATGCTGTATGCTTTTCGAACACTTTTACATGTACGAATACTTTTTCAATACTAATAAATTCTAATCTCTTTGTAAACCACGAAATATAATGTTACTATGGAAAATAAAATTTCTCCGTTCTGACGTTTATACATTATCAATTATTTGTTGACAGTACTTATATAAAGCAAGTGTGTACTCTAAAAATGCATCCGAATGAATTATTGGGGCATTGTCAAAGCCCTTGACAAGATTTCATAAGT
>NW_014561598.1:0-2489 GCF_001313825.1 Dinoponera quadriceps
GACGAACTGGCTTATGGATGGAGACGACAGGGTCACGTCGATGTGCGACAATCCCCATGACGTCAACTAGGTGGTCGGCTGTCCAACAATATTAAGGACTTTGTATGCGCAGGCCAGGATAAAGTCCTGGAGCATCGCTCCCCTATCGTCCAATTTACGGTCACCCCAGAGAGGGGATCGCGCATTGTCGTCCATTCCCAGTAACACCCTCTGCTCCCTCAGTGAACGAAGCACAATTTCGAGGTGCCTGAAGTGCTCCTCTATCTCGTCGCTGAACTGAAAATAGCACGATGCGACGTAGAAGGAGAAGTCTGGTGCTCGCTCTTCCGCACATGCGCAGTGCGTTGTGCTGAGCTGCGAGACAGACATTATCTGGAATTCGGGGTTGCAAGCGACTACTGCGGCCCAAGGACGTTGCGCGCACACAGCAGCCACTTTCATTACAGTTCCTAGCCAGACGAAGGCGTATCCACCGCCCTGCTTACAGACGTGCAACTCCTGCAAGAGCGGGATGTCCAGTCGCTTTTGGACAATGAGTTGACAAACCTCCCCTGTCACCACAGCCGAACGCCTCATGTTTTGCTGCTGCACCCTAATTCCCGTGGATCTAAGCAACGCGGGCAGTGAAGTGCTCCTGGCCAGCACCAAAGGCACGGAAGAATCGACTATCTCTACTGGAGTTTGGGACGAAATCGCGATCGCGACATTTACGCTTATCGCGGAGCTATTGCCAGAGCTTATACTGATTTGTCTCACCCGGTCGAGGATTGCCGGTGTGAGCAGCCTATTACCTCTCTAAGTTAACACTGACAGCACGAAGGCTGAGAACCTGAAACCGTGCACCGAATTGCTCCGAGCCGCGGATATGCGCAGGCACGGTTGGTCGAAGCGCCCTCCTGGAAGCGGGGACCTCAACCAAGCGCACGACCGAGCGTGCACGCGACAGAGCATCAGAGGATCCCCCCGCTTCTAATGTTGCGGCCCTGTCTGGTCGGAAGCGTTCAGCCAGGCGGACACTCCTCCTCGGCATATCTTTGAAAAATTTACCCATCATAAGTTGTATTTGGGGGTCAGAATGGAGGTCGAGCAACGCAGAGCCGCCTTACGTTGCCAAACCTAGAGAACCCGGGGGGTTGGCAGGTACCCCGGGGTTGTATCGTTAGCGACTGCGCATCTTTTCGGTCCTCGCAGCCATTTATACCCTCGGCACGATACTTCCATCTTGGTATTAGGACTGTAAAGGCAGGTTGGCCCGCGCTGGAAATATAAGGGAGAACTCCGGTTCCGTCGTCGCTGCGGACAAAGCCACAGAGACGCAGGGCCCGGTAGTTTTAATTTAAGGGCAGTCCCTGGGCACCTCAGTGCGCAGGAGGAGGGCGGAAGTGAGCTGTCTCGGGCTTCAAGCTTTGGTGTTTGGAGTTTTTGGGTGAATAGGGCTTTTACCGCATTTGAACCAATTGCGTGTTCGCGATAGTGCTCGGGTGGGATGTGGGAGTGGTTTGCGGAGAGGAAATGTGGAGAGGAGTGGGGGTGTGTGCGATGCGGTCGGATGGCGCCACCTCAGCTCCAGAGAGCTCAGCAACTGTCACTAAGGGTTTCATACCGCTCGAGACGCTGGCCATCCTTCGGCGCCTCATTGTTTCGTCGTCACCAGTTCCGCTACCGCAACGAACTAGGAAACCTGAAAAAGAAAAATATATTAATACCTCCGGTTCCGTCGCCGCTGGGGCAGAGCCACAGAAGCGCAGAGCCCGGTAAGTATAACGAAGCCTCTGCGCTTCTGTGGCNGGTCGGTTGAGAGACAGGCCGCGGCAGGAAGAGGAATACTAGGGCTTTACCGCATAAAGACAATTCAAGGACTGTTCGCGGTAGCGCGGTGATTTTCTCGATGGGAAGGAAGAGGCGTCTTTAACGTTGTACCGCTTAAGTAACTACTTATGCGTTCGCGGTAATACAGTGGGCCTCTCAGGAAAGGTGGAAGGTATAATTTTGTGGGTACCGCGTGAGAACGAATTTCCCGTTCGCGGTAATGCTTGTGGGGGTGGGAGAAATGTGGAGATTTGGTTTTTAACCCCTTGGGAACATATTATCCGTTCGCGGTTATACAGTGAGATTCACAGGAAGAATGGAGGGCGTAAAAGTTGAAGAATACCGCGTGAGAGCAGATTTTCTGTTAGTGGCGATGTTAATTAAGGAAGGGATTAAAGGGAAGGGAAGGGAGTTGGGACAATCCACCAGCAACCCCAAGGCTCCAGGACACCAACTTGCTGTCTTAGAAGATTTCATACCGCTCGAGCCGCTGGCGTGCCTTCTGCGCCTCGGCACCAAGCCGCCGGCAGTTTGTCCTACGAGGGACCCGCTGAGCCCTCCCCCCACCACTCGGGAAGAAGGGAGCCTAAGTCCAAGCCAGAGATCCGTCAGCCGCCAAGAGGAATGATTGTTGCGACCTCCTCCAGCGCTTCCGGCTCACACCACGAGGAGGTGGGGTT
>NW_014561598.1:2548-5418 GCF_001313825.1 Dinoponera quadriceps
AGTCAGGGGAGAATCCCGCGGAAAGAGCGCCCCGTTGAACTTCTCCAAACTCAATAGTTGCCGAATGCCGTCCCGGGAGAGAACACCGGCAAACAAGTGTCAAAATACCAACAACAGACGTGAGATTCCCGCGAGCACCCTTGATACGCATGAGCTAGCCGGAAGGACCTAACGGAGACCGCATCGATCGGCGTGATAGATCCGTGCAACGGCTGCCTCCTGCGCTAAAGAAACCCGGTGACGTAGCCCTGCACATTGTGCGGCCCGACGGCGAGCTTAGCAGACGTCCCAACTCGAAAGCGAGCGAGCAAAGCTGCGAAATATCTGGACGAGTCCTGAGGAGAGGCGCGCTTCAGGCGGCAATTGGGTTAGAATAGAATCATTGTACAGTCGCGGGCAGGAAAAGAATTAGAGTTGCGTTGTAATTCCGAGTTAGTTGCCGTCGCTTTTCTGCGGCATATGCGCGATAAGAGGACCGAGAATTGGAACTCGTTGGAGGTCAGTGGCAGAAAGGTTGGGTCGCACGGACTTACGAGATTTTGAGGCCGCGTCGCACAAGGGCCGTGCTTGAGAAAGTCTCGAGCGTAGGATTCCCGGAGGCTCGGGAGCGAGACTCGGCTGCCTTCTCTAGTTGCCGGTTGCACATTCCTTGTAATATATTGTCAGATTGCATGTTATATTGTATATTGGTATATTGTACCGCGTCAGGAGTTCGTAGTTTGTTTGTGGAAACTGTTTTTGGCGAAAAGTTAAATCGGACTGTACCAGGTATAGAGATATGAAACTGGAATTTTCCTATAGATAGTGCTAGCCATCAGTTTAGTGACCGTAAGACCGCTTCTGCAGTGCCATCAGCTCCCTCTAACATCTGACGAAGATTTTCAACACACAACAACACAAGTTCCATACACCGGTATATTTTTCTAAAACCTTAAACATGTCGAGTTTTGTGCCTACGAACTACGATTTGCGGACAGCATTGGTTTTTTATTATCATTTGAAGAAAACTGCTTCAGAATCGCATCGAATGCTTTTAGAAGCTTACGGTGAACATGCTTTTGGTAAAACACAGTGTTTCGAGTGGTTCAAAAAATTCAAAAGTGGTGATTTTGACGTGAGAAACGAAGAGCGTGGGAAACCACCGAAAAAGTTCGCAGACAAAGAATTGCAAACCTCATTGGATGAAGATAATACTTAAACTCAAAAAGAACTCGCGGATGAATTGAATGTGAAACAGAAAACTGTTTCAATTCGTTTGAAAAATTCAAAAGTGGTGATTTTGACGTGAGAAACGAAGAGCGTGGGAAACCACCGAAAAAGTTCGCAGACAAAGAATTGCAAACCTTATTGGATGAAGATAATACTTAAAGCTTTTGAAAGCCATGGGAAAGATTAAGAAAGTGGGAAAATGGGTTCCGCATGAACTGAATGAAAGACAGCAAGAAAATCGAAAAACCACTTGTGAAATGCTGCTCGACAGATACAAAAGAAAGTCCATCGTATCATGACAGATAATAAAAAATGGATATATTTCGAGAATCCTAAGCGTTAGAAATCATGGGTGAATCCAAGCGAACTGCGATCGTCATCCACTGCAATCGCTTTGGAAAGAAGACAATGCTCTGTGTTTGGTGGGATCAGAAGGGTGTAATCTATTATGAGCTGCTAAAACCTGGTGAAACCGTTAACACTGATCGCTACCAACAGCAAATGATCGATTTAAATCGCGTGAAAAACGACCGGAATATGGAAAAAGGCAACACAAAGTCATTTTGCTCCATGATAATGCCCCATCTCACACAGCAAAGCGGGTTAGTGAAACGATCGAGGCGTTCAGTTAGGAAATACTTAGGCATGCGGCTTATTCTCCAGACTTGGCTCCGTCCGATTATCGTCTATTCGCATCAATGGGACACGCTCTTGCTGAACAACGCTTCAATTTGTATGACAATGTACGAAAATGGCTTGATAGCTGGTTCACTCCAAAAGAAGAAATATTTTTTTGTCGTGGCGTTCATAAACTGCCGGAGAGGTGTGAAAAATGTATAAATAGCAATGGACATTATTTTGAATAAAATATTTTTTATCATTTTCAAACAACGGATGTGTAATTAAAAAAAAAATTCCGGTTTCATACTTCTACACCTGGTAGGCGGGGGATCTAAGCCGCTCGACGGCAACTATGATAACGCGCGTCGTGCTAATAAGAAAAGTCCTCTCGCTTAGTGTCGTTACGCAAATCTCGCCGGTTTTTTCCTTACAGTTAATTACTGCTTTCTGGTCGATCACGTAAAATACTCGATTTAACTCGTTCACGAGAAGCAGTTTCCCAAAATCACGCTATTCAATAATATGGCTAAATTTACAAGCAATATCGACAATTAACATCCGTGGACTGTGCGAGCGGCGATTAAAGAAAGCGCCCGAGTCTTGCGCCCGAGTCTCTGAGATTCCTAAGCTCGAGACTCTCTCAAGCACGGCCTTCGTCGTCCCGCGACGTGGCCTCAAAATCTCGGACGTCCGCGCATCCCGACTTTCAGGTCACGACGAACCATAAGCGAGTCCAAATTCCCGGCTTAATATTCGCGCAGATGCCGCCATGAAGAGACGGCAACCAACTCGGAATTATCACCCAACTCTATTTTCCACCTGCGACGGTACAAGGTTTCTCTCTCTCTCTCTCTCTCTCTCTCACCCATTCGCCACCTAAAGCTCGCCTCTTCTCCTCAAAAACTCGTCCCGGTATCTCAGCAGCTTCACTCGTTCTCACGTCGCCTCGGGACGTCCGTTACGTTCACCATCGGGCCGCTCAGTGATGAGTAGGGCTCGTCAATAATCGCAGGAGGCAGCCGTCGTAAGGATTTGTCGCG
>NW_014561599.1:0-307 GCF_001313825.1 Dinoponera quadriceps
AAATTGTGTAGGATCTTTCGTGCAACCTTCGTTTTATATTTTTACCTAATTAAATGACAAAACGATGTAGCATTGAAATCTTTAATAGCATGAAACATCTGAACATCTTTAATGGCAACGAAAAAAAGATAAAATATATAGAAAATGGGGAAGATAGTAAGAAAGAAAGAAAATGAAAAAAAGGCCGGAGAAATGGCCTGAAAAATGACCTGCGTGTGTGTGTGTGCCAGGCAAGGAAAGTTAGGGACAAGCATGATTCATACTACTACTTTTTAACCAATTTTTCCGACCAGAAGTTTCCAAAAAT
>NW_014561600.1:0-1457 GCF_001313825.1 Dinoponera quadriceps
CATTTCCTAGAGGAATATTGTTTGATTTGAGAAATAATAAAATACATTTACGTTGCATGCAAATCTGTAACACCTACAATAACGAATCAAGAGAGAGAAAGAGAGAGAGCGAGGGAGCGATCTTTTTCTATAGGCCTCTCTCTCTCTCTCTCTCTCTCTCTCTCTCTCTCTCTTTTTTGTCGCTTGCTCTCACTTGATTCGTTATTGCAGGAATTACAGATTTGCATTCAACACAAAAATATTTTATTATTCTACAAATCAAACAACATTCTTCTAGGAAATGCACGCTCATGCATATGAAAAAGTCTACGAGTTGTACACCATTATGCGTTGTGTATTTCTATTCGATCAAAATCAATTGATCATTTGCACACTCCCGATTATGTGATTGTAAAGCCACATCCACATTAGATTTCAAAGTTTTTCAATTACTTGAGACAGAAACAGAGAGAGAGAAAGAGCTACGAATATTTATTATAATTCCGAGGGAGTGAAAGTATTTTTATCGAGATCGCTGACTACGAGTAACGAGTTTGTTCGACACATTTTCCGCACCAATTTTATCCCGCAAAGATCACAGTTCATTTTTCTTACGTACTGGCGTCGACAGCTACCTTGGCTGATTGTCGGGTATTCCAATCAAAGTCGTCGATATAAGAGTCTTGTGTGAAAGTCAGGATTTGCTAGGTATTATTGATTACTTCGATCTCGAGCGGCAAAGTACGTTTCCTTAGTGAAGAACCGAGTTTCAATTCGGAGTGAGAATATATGTGCTTCCTCCAGTACTCGTGTCTCATTCATTTGTCAAGAAAAACAATGTGGAAACAATATCAGCTCTATTTCGTCCTGTTACACCTGTGCGCGGAGGTGCACTCGACCAAGGAAACTGTCCTCTACTCGCCATTTATTATATTGTTATTGCGCACTTTTCGTAATTGGGTTTTCGACATTTTTAGTATGTATATTTAACAAAGTAAAACATACAAAAGCGAAAATATTTGCGTCCAATATTTCTTGATAAAAAATGCGAACAAGTTTCCCAAAAAATTAATTATTCGTATATTTATGTAATGTGAACTATAAAAATAATTTTATAACTTGTAACGTATTATAGCGTACAAGTTACATATGTGCATCTGCGATATAATTAACATATATTATCTTGTTGAAATACAAAGTATAAATTCAATGCTTTTTTATCCATTATTGTTTACCGATTGCATCTCATTAGTTCCGTTCATTTATCGGAGCCATTCCGATAAGAAGGTTGATACCAATTGGTACTATTCTAATTTTCAAGTCATTATTGCTGACATTAAATACATCAGTACCTAATAATTTAAATTCAAAGAAAAAAATTATAAGTCGAGCTTCGTACAATTTTTTTAAGAATCCATAAATAATATTTAAAAATGCTCTCTCTCTCTTTCTCTTTCTCTCTCTCTCTCTCTCTCTCT
>NW_014561601.1:0-453 GCF_001313825.1 Dinoponera quadriceps
TTCCGTACGATGGGCTTCTAAAATGTATTTACCGGTAGTTTTTACTTTAGTGGCATAAGAAAATACTGGCTCATTAGCCTTTTGATACATACGCTCTAACTCAGCTTGCAATTGATACAAACTTTTTGAGGATCCAAAAATACTTTTTACTTATCTATTAGGCGATAAACTTAGTTCCTGCGGTTTTTTTGTTTAAAAAACTCATTTATTTCGACATCAAAAGCAAAAAATACATTAATCGAAGTATTTTCCCTCACTAGCTATACATTTCTCCTATCTTTCGGGCAACGCGTAGATTCCGCGAAGATAGAACGATTGGTCTTTTAATGCAATCCATTCGTCGATCCATTTTCGCACATCCTCGTAGTTTCTGAAGTGTGTATCCACCAAGCCGTGCTGCATCGACCGGAACAAGTAATAGTCCGAAGGAGCTAAGTCTGGTGAATACGCTGC
>NW_014561602.1:0-670 GCF_001313825.1 Dinoponera quadriceps
TCCTCTCGGGTGTGATACGTTCATCGCTGGAATCATCATATCTACAAATCATACAAAATGTAGAAGCCTCAGCGGGTACTGTCAATGTTAAAATGAGAGCACTCTACGTGGCGATGTTAGCTTACGTTAGATTTCTTCAAAGGCTGCATGAAATAATGGAAAAATGTATCACGAGATTGGCACAGAATATCTCTGGCCCACTACTCAATAACACAATACGTCGGGACGATCGAAATGAATAATCCACCACATCACCAAACACTACATAGCACTGTTGATTCACAGATAAAGAGTTTTGATACCAAGATTAAGTGTGTGTGTGTGTGTGTGTGTTTTTACTGTAATTCCGAAAATATTACAGAAATTCCTCCCATCGAATTTCTCTCTCTCTCCTCGAGATATATCGCTAGCGATGTAGATGTGTGGATTTTTGCTGCTCTCAACAGCTGTGACCACGTGACCCACCAATTACATATTTATAACAGCACATGCACAATACACAATATGACACGTTGGAATAACAAAAAAAAAAGAATTCATCACGTCACTAAATCGCTATACATCACCGCGGCTTCTCTTTTCTTTCTCTCTTTCTCTTTCTTTCTTTCTTTCTCTCTTTCTCTCTCTCACAACGAACAAAAGCGGAAGGGCGGAAAGAAAAGTATGAAGG
>NW_014561603.1:0-715 GCF_001313825.1 Dinoponera quadriceps
TGATCGATATCTCGTAAAGTATCGATCAAACAATTTCAGATTTATGCTCGTTGGAAAGGTGACATTTCGCACTAAAAAATTCTTTTGTTATTTTTTGTTTGGTCCATTCAGTTATGAGTTGCAGGGTGTTAAAAATAGAAGTCAACAAAGAGAAAATTCGGTACATTTTACAGTTTTTCTTTGATAAAAGCGAAAATGCAAGCCAGGCGGCTGTAATTGTGAATGGTGTTGATACTGTAAGCCAATTACGTGCAATTTTGGTTTCGTCGATTCCGTTCAGGTATTTTTGATGTTAAAGATGCACAGGTAGGCCCGTCGTCGAAAATGTCGATAAAATCACAGAAACAATCGACCGGCATATTAGCAGTCGTAGCATCGCCCAGGAGCTAAAGATCGACCATAAAACAGTTTTAAACCATTTGCACAAAGCTGGATTTAAAAAGAAGCTCGATATTTGGGTGCCACACCAATTAACACAAAGAAACATGATGGATCGAATTTCCATCTGCGAAGCCTTGGCCAAACGGAATGAAATCGACCCATTTCTTAAACGGATGGTGACTGGGGATGAGAAATGGGTCACATACGACAACATTGTGCGAAAACGATCGTGGTCAAAGCGCTGTGAAGCAGCTCAAACGGTGGCCAAACCCGGACTAACGGCCTGGAAGGTTCTGCTGTGCATTTGGTGGGACTGGAAAGGAATCATTTATTA
>NW_014561604.1:0-231 GCF_001313825.1 Dinoponera quadriceps
TATTTCCGTGATAATAAAATGTGAATCGTAGCCGGATAAATTATGGAAAACTATTGGAATGTAATATGAATGTTTATAATTTAGATTGCACTTTGAATTCGCGGGACCTCTGTACCATCCGGTGAGATGGCAATGATCGCTTACACGTGTATCCTCTTTCCCAATCTCTTTCTCGCACACGAGACAGTGCGTTGCGGTATTAAATGTTTCCAACTGTTCGCTTGATAAAGT
>NW_014561605.1:0-434 GCF_001313825.1 Dinoponera quadriceps
AACTACGCAAACAGTGACCAAAATCAATGAAATTGTGCGCGGAGATCATTGTATGAGCATTACGATGATTGCTGAGACTGTAAACGCCGATAAAGAAACTGTCAGAAAAATTTTACATGACTAATTGAACATGAAGAAAGTCTGTGCGAAGGATGCACAATGCATCTGCCCATAATGGGCTGTCTGTGTAGCGTTATTTAGCCGGTAGAGGCACTCCAGTGCTCAAACACGCGCCGTACTCGCCTGATTTAGCATCCTGTGACTTTTTCCTGTTTCCAAAGATCAAGTCTATCTTAAAAAGAACCCGGTTCGAGTCGATGGAAGAGGTGAAGCGAAAATAGGCGGAGCTCCTAAATACACTTACAAAAGAAGATTTCCAGCATTGGTTTGACCAATGGAAAAAACGAATGGAACGGTGTGTGGCGAGGGGAGGG
>NW_014561606.1:0-406 GCF_001313825.1 Dinoponera quadriceps
CGGGTAGATGACTTAGAGTCTCGCGTAAATTCGAGAGTTGCCGCCGCATCACGGCGGCAAGTGCGCCCAAAGAGTGCCGGGATATCACTCGCTGGAGGTTCGTGGCGCCCGACGAAAAGGGTCGCACAGGCTTGCAAGGTGTGGGAGGCCGCGTCACTGGGGCGACAAGGGCCGTACTCGAAGAAGGCTCGAGGGTAGAGATCCTGGGGGCTCCGGCGTAAAGCACGGTCGCCTTTTCAAGTTGCAAGGTCGCACAGTCCGCGAATGGAAAAGTCCGCGTAGAAGGAAGTCCGCGTAGAGAAAGTCCGCGTAGGTAGAAGTCCGCGTAGATAAAGCCCGCATAGATAAAAGTCCCCGTAGAGTAAAGGTCCGGCATGCATGCGTCAGGCTTACGCGTAGAAATAAT
>NW_014561607.1:0-449 GCF_001313825.1 Dinoponera quadriceps
TAGAATATGATATACACGAAACAAAGTTCCATGTTTTAACTAAGTAATTTTTTTTTACAGATCTTATATATACGTCATTTTTAATAAACTAAGACTGATTTCAAATGTAAAGATTTTTCAATGTGATAAATTTTTTTATTCTAGATTTGTTTATGTTTTCAAATAAACGTTTTAAGGAAGTTTTTATATTAAAAACGTTTAAGAAAGTTTTTATATTAACCCTTTGCGCTCGAGGCCTTTTTCGCTCGAGCGAACCAGCAACTCGAGAGGAGTTAGCTGCTCCCGCTTATTTCATGAATTTTTTAAAGTTAACTTAAAATGATAAGACATCTCTGCAGCCATTACCTCATAAGATTACACACAAAGGGCTAGGAGTAGACTCGTGAAGCGATATTCGTTAGGCCAAATCTAAATAAACACCGTTATCGCTCGATTTACCGCCTCGATCC
>NW_014561608.1:0-928 GCF_001313825.1 Dinoponera quadriceps
TTTGACCACGATCGTTTTCGCACAATGTGGTCGTATGTGATCCATTTCTTATCCCCAGTCACCATCCGTTTAAGAAATGTGTCAATTTCATTCCGCTTGGCCAAGGCTTCGCAGATGGATTTTTTTATCCATCATGTTTCTTTGTGTTTATTGGTGTGGCACACAAACATCGAGCTTCTTTTTGAATACAGCTTTGTGCAAATGTTTTAAAACTGCTTTATGGTCTATCTTTGTCTCCTGGGCGATGATACGACTGCTAACATGCCGGTCGATTATTTCTGTGATTTTATCGACATTTTCGACAACAGGCCTACCTGTGCGAGGTGCATCTTTAAATCGAAAACACCTGAACGGAATCGACGAAACCAAAATTGCACGTAATTGGCTGTTACAATATCGGCACCATAAACACCATTCACAAATACAGCCGCCTGGCTTGCATTTCCGACTTTATCAACAAAAAACTGTAAAATGTACCGATTTTTCTGTTTGTTGACTTCCATTTTTAACACCCCGTACTTCACAAATGAATGGACCAAACAAAAAACAACAAAAGAAATTTTTAGTGCGAAATGCCACCTTTCCAACGAGCATAAATCTGAATTGTTTGATCGATACTTTACGAGATATCGATCACTATAACCATCTACCGAAAAAATGATGGATTTCTTTTTTCCCAACATAATATATATAAATATATATATATATATTAAGTGTACAACTTTGCTCTCGCCGTTTTTTTTTTTATATTGAGGCTTTATTGTAAAAAAATTGAGATAAGGTTATGACTCAAAGTATTGTTCATCACTGGCCACTACTTTCTCCCATCTTTTGGGCAATGCACGAATCCCGCGTCGAAAAAACTGGTCATCTTTTGAGGTAATCCACGAATCTATCCATTTTCCGACTTCTTCATAAGACTGGAAGT
>NW_014561609.1:0-700 GCF_001313825.1 Dinoponera quadriceps
ATTATTTTCTACAATAAAATATCAGACCTTTCATCAAAATATGAAATATTAATAAAATTAGCAAATTGCATTTGCATAATTTGCTATTGAATTATTGTTGTCTCTGCAGCATGTACCGTAAAACTCAATTTTATATAGAATAAATACACAGGCCCACAAAAAAAATTTTTTTCTGCGCCATGAATGCCATAATGATATTCCTATGTATTTTTTGCCGCTGAACCCGAATCCGCAGCCCGTTTCATCCGTAGACGTCGGGATTTTCCCCTAACATCAAAGAACACCTTAAAATCTACCGTAACCATTAAATAACATTGCACAGCCCCCCAAAACAAAAAAATTTTTGAGCTGGGGGTCTCACAATACTTACTATATGTTTTTGGGATCGTTGAATTCGAATCCGAAATCTAAATAGCTCCATCGGGTGTGTGTTTAGTCATAACTTCAAAAACTTCATATAGGCTACTATATGTAAGCGTCAAAAAATTTTTGCTTTCGTCTGAGAAAAAAATACGTATACTGTATGTTTTTAGTGTCGCTGAAATTCTCACCCCCATAATCTCTTAATCATGTAACTCCTTAATCCTACAACTCCAAAACTAGAGAATTCTGATGTACATTTAAGCTCATAAAATTTTAAAACAATATTACATTCTTGTTTCGTGCTTCAGAATTTCTTTTGAATATACTTAGTGAATCA
>NW_014561610.1:0-1418 GCF_001313825.1 Dinoponera quadriceps
CTTTATCTCCATTTTTTTACAATAAAGCCTCAAATTAAAAAAAAAGGCAGGAGCAAAATTGTACACCTAATAACCCTCAGCCTCATGTCGCTAAAGTCGTAAAAAATTATTTGGAAACGCTCAAGTGGGATATTTTACCGCACCCGCCTTACTCGCCGGATACTGCTCCTTCTGATTACTGGTTGTTCTGACGGATGCGGCACGATTTGGCAGGTGACCGGTTCACTTCTTTTCCAGAAATCGAAAATTGTCTCCTAACATGGTTCGCGTCAAAAGACAAGACATTTTTTAGAGATGGAATTCGAAAATTGATTGAGAGTTGGGAAAAAGTAATTGCCAGCGGTGGACAATACTTTGATTAATCTGTTCATTCATTTTGTTCTGAAATAAATGCATTTTTGACCACATAAAGCGGACCGAACTAATTTGTACACCCAATATATTATGTGTCTCTCGAGTTGACTTATTTTCCTAAAGCGACACGCGAGAGCGACGATTTCGATAACGAGTCTCTTGTCGATTGCAAATTAATGCCATGTGCTTTGAAAGATATTGTGGGCAATATTATTGAAAATTAATACAATTTGGTAAAAATAAACAATTATAATTTATACATGAATATTTCTCTTATGTACTTATCTTTCCCCCTACCGTATATAAAATACGTAAAATTCATAGAAAAGCATAATGTTACCGTCTTGACAAAAACATTGGTGTCATAAAAGCATCTATAGCCGGGAAGCAGGTAAAAACTCAATTGTTACGCACCTTCCTCTTTATCATTCCTTTGTTATGCTCGCGAGGATCTCGCCAACGACGACTGGTGTGGCGTTTTCTTTTATCGCGACTGTTGTTGGCACTATCTAAGGAACGTTCAATAATTTGTCTTGACCATTCAACACCGTAAATGAGCGTGAGCGCGCGTGCACGCACATTGACAATAGGAGCCAGCTGCAAAAGAATGACGATTATTTTAATGCCCACAAAGCTGTCGCTCAGCTCACTCGTTTATTTTTAACCGCATGAACCAGTGAACAATTGTTAATTGTCGCAAACTAGTTGACCTTTGCTCAAATATATGAATCTCTGTCGCTAAGAAAATTTTTTTATATATAACAACATACAGAATGAATCCTAAATGTATTTATCGCTGTGTTTCTGCTTAAAGTAGGAACATTAACTTTTCGATTGCTGAATACTCCCGAGACAAGCGATCCACGTTGACGGCGCGCGCTTAGCGGTTTCGATCGCTGGGAACGGAATACATATTCTGCTAATGTGAACTCTGTCGATTGAATACTCAAGGCGAAACTACTTGAATAATACATTAATTTAACATTAAATTTAAATCCATTAAAATCCAAAGTTCATTTTGGTGTGGTAAATCTCTAAACATTTATCAATCAAACTAAACGCAT
>NW_014561611.1:0-535 GCF_001313825.1 Dinoponera quadriceps
AAGCACATGGCATTAATTTGCAATCGACAAGAGACTCGTTATCGAAATCATCGCTCTCGTGTATCGCTTTAGGAAAATAAGTCAACTCGAGAGACACATAATATATTGGGTGTACAAATTAGTTCGGTCCGCTTTATGTGGTCAAAAATGCATTTATTTCAGAACAAAATGAATGAACAGATTAATCAAAGTATTGTCCACCGCTGGCNGCAATTACTTTTTCCCAACTCTCAATCAATTTTCGAATTCCATCTCTAAAAAATGTCTTGTCTTTTGACGCGAACCATGTTAGGAGACAATTCTCGATTTCTGGAAAAGAAGTGAACTGGTCACTTGCCAAATCGTGCCGCATCCGTCAGAACAACCAGTAACCAGAAGGAGCAGTATCCGGCGAGTAAGGCGGGTGCGGTAAAATATCCCACTTGAGCGTTTCCAAATAATTTTTTACAACTTTAGCGACATGAGGCTGAGGGTTATTAGATGTACAATTTTGCTCTTGCCTTTTTTTTTAATTTGAGGCTTTATTGTAAAAAAA
>NW_014561612.1:0-501 GCF_001313825.1 Dinoponera quadriceps
CGAGATTGCGTGTAATAGGCGAAGTAACGTAAATGTCGAGTGAATCTGGGGTTTCTATACGGTAATCGTGAAAAGATGCAAACTGGCTAGTGTGATTGAAAAATTCATCTTTATTAAGTTATGTCCATGCGGCAGCCTCTCAGATTTCAGGCGGCGAGCGTTTCTTTCTATTCTACATCAGAAAACGTGAACTAATGCAAATTCACTTTTCGGCTTGAATCTGTTCTACAAAATATGCTAGTACCATGAGAAAATGTAAAAGAAATCCATCCGCTGACGAAACTTGCGAGTTTGCGTGTAATAGACGAAATTACGTAAATGTCGAATGAATCATGCGTTTCATACGTTAAATCGTGAACGGATGCAAACTGGCGAGTGTGATTGTAATATTCTGCTTAATTACGTTAATTCCATGAGGCAGCCTCGCAGATTTCAGGCGGCGAATGTTTCTTTCAATTCTACATCAGAAAACGTGAACTAATGCAAATTCACGTTTCGGCT
>NW_014561613.1:0-386 GCF_001313825.1 Dinoponera quadriceps
GAGAGAGAGAGAGAAAGAGAGAGAGAGAGAACGAATGTGGATGAGAAATAAAAGAAAATAGAATCAGCGAAACAAAGAAAATTTATATAATAAAACGACGATTAATAAAATTAATATAAATGCGAATTTGATTTGTATTATGTTAATCATATCGAAATCCATACATAAATGCCCATCGATATGTTTCTTTAGCATTCACGTTATAACAGACCCTTTAACAGGATAAAGTATTCACCTGAGGTTTGTACTTGCTGTTAATAAAAAATGATACCAAATGGATAATTGAAATAATTATCAAATTTTATTTTAACAATTAGAAAGCTAGAAAAAGGACGACGTAATATTTTCGCATTCGTTTTTATTAACGATAAGTTTTTAATATATTT
>NW_014561614.1:0-420 GCF_001313825.1 Dinoponera quadriceps
GTTGCAACAGCTACGGCTATCATAACGGTTACATGGGGATATTTCCAACCATTTTTCAAAGTTTGTAAGTCGGAAAATCATATTATTATATATGGTTGGATTTGACATAAAATATACTTTTTTCTGGTAGACGAAAAATTTTAAAATTATGAAAAAAAGTAGTGAGTGGTGGGGATTATGTTGATAATCATATCATTTTTCTAATATCTGATTATGTCATTACAAAGTACTCCTAAAACTATTTAATTTCTGTTTAGAAAATTGTATTCTCTTATACTTTTAACGATACATGCTCCTAAAGAAAAAAAACCTATTTTTTCAAAGAAGTGTTTTGCCTTTTAAAAGTCCGTCTGGGCACATATAAAAAAATATGCGAGTAGTATGGAAACAGCCATAGTGAGGGCGTGGCTTATTTTAGTG
>NW_014561615.1:0-806 GCF_001313825.1 Dinoponera quadriceps
GGAAAAAATTTGCACACGCCATCGCAAACACTATAAACGGTGTTATAGACGTCAGCTCATTCAAACCCTGTTAAATTTTATTCGAAATTCAAATTGGCGGACACAAAATGGCGTCCGAAAGGGAAAATTTTTGTTTCAACTTTGCGAATTTTTTTCTCAAAAACTGTTAAGGTTAAAAATTCCTAAAAACAAAAATGTCTTAAAATTAGTCAAAGAATACCTTCAAAATTTTTTAGAACGGTTTTACAACATTTTTGAAAACATTTATTATTTGCCTCTTCAGAAAAACTAACAATAATTTATAAAAATTTTTTTTCTGTGTAACTATTTCATAAAAAAGAAAATAAATGTAAACCAGCGCTTTTTGTCACGGATATGACGTCCTTTTGACGACAAATTGTTTTCGTCGTTGCTTGACCCTTACCACGAGAAGGTAAACGTGAAATGAAGAGTCTTTTTTTACGTTTTCTTTATATTTTTAAATTTTTTTATATTAAAAAAAAAATTTTTTTTATTAAAAAAATTTTTTTTATTAAAAAAATTTTTTTTTCCATTTTGTAATTATAATAAAACTCTTAAAAATTGCCAATTTTTTTATACAGCATGAAATTCATTCCAAAAAGTTTGACAAATGTATTGATTGCATTCATTGCAATACCAGAAACTACGTTTACCACAATTGTATAAGCACTTTTTACATATGTTAGTTTTCTAATAATTGTGATTTTTTAATTTAGATTTTGACAAATAATTTTGTGCAATATCCATTGCAAAATCTTTAACAGTCGATTTTTCAGTCCCTTCCG
>NW_014561615.1:871-3731 GCF_001313825.1 Dinoponera quadriceps
ACAATTGTATAAGCACTTTTTACATATGTTAGTTTTCTAATAATTGTGATTTTTTAATTTAGATTTTGACAAATAATTTTGTGCAATATCCATTGCAAAATCTTTTACAGTCGATTTTTCAGTCCCTTCCGGAAGCAAAACATTAGACAATATAATCGCGTTAGTAATAGATGACTCAATAATTTTTATAAATATTGAAAAAGTCCACTTCTTACTTTTCATGGATAGTGATGCCTTGCTGCAGTACTGGTCGTGTATATCCACACCTCCCATGTATTTGTTATAGTTTGTAAATGCAAGGGGCATTTTAATTTCGACTTTTTTTTCATTTCTTTAGAATATCTTTTGACACTACTTTCTGATCCAACTCCAGCAGCCGTAGAAAGCATCGATACTTCTTTTGAATCCATCAAAGTAATCAAATTCATGCTAGTTCGATCGTGTTTTACAATGAAAGTCTCGCGTGGAGCTTTTTTATTCAAATCGTTTTTTTCCTTCACCATATCTTTTCTCACAACCCTCGTAGCTTTCAAACCTAATGATTGCATATGCACAAACAGATCAGGGCTAGTAAAAAAATTGTCGCAGTATAGATGGTACATGTTCGGTTTCTTTTTTACGGTAGTAATAAAAAGTTTTTCTAAAACACCGAGAACCACTGTATTTCCCAAAGCGCATTTCTTTAACTTTCCATCGATAGCTGCATTTTTCCCACCGTAAATTTCGCAATCAAATAAAAATCCATCAGCTCCACATAAGGCCCATATCTTGATACCAAACCTAATTGACTTATTTCAAATAAACAGTTTGATTGCTAATCTCCCAAAAAATTTAATCATCATCTCATTAACAGCAATGGCAGTTTGGAAAAAACCAAAATGTTTCAAATTCTTCTTAAAAATTTCAAAGATAGTACGTACTCGCCAGGCACAGCCATTTTGATTTTATTCAGATTTTTTGGAATATGCCATTTTGCCTTTGATTTGTTGAAATCTATTCCGAGACATGGCTGATTTTATTACAGAGCACTCCAATAATGGAATATTGGTGGACCAATAATCACTTATCTCTGTTCTTTTATTAAAAATTGTTAGAATTATTATATCCAAAAAAGTATCTAGTTTACTCATTGATAAATGCAAGTCATTTTCGGCAGATGATTCAATAATATGAGTTTTTATCTCATTAGAAAAAAATATTTCGAACAATTCAGTTGGCGAACTCGCAAGGATCTGATTTCTTTGTTTATCAGTCAATAAATACTCATTTTTAAGTATTTCATCATACATTTTTTCTTCCAACGTCTACTTATATTGGTGATTTTCTTCTAGATACTTGTGATCAGTAGAATAATTGTTGACAATCTGCTTGTAAGAGAGTATATTTTCAATTTCATTTGATATTTCTTTATCAGATAAATCATCATCACTGAACAAGTCAGATTCCATATCAGAATCATTAGCACTGGGCATTACAGAAACGTCAATACGATTATCATATTCTAATAGTTGACATGAATCTACGTGCAAAACATTTGTAATGTTTTGGCGGGAAAATTTTGATGATTCATTCGTTGGTCGTTTTCGTTTCGGCATTGTGAAGAAAAGATAAAGTACGGTATGCTTACTTACTGAATGTTCAAGGATTATGACTGACAAATATGGCTTTTATGTAAAGCAATACTGACTCAAAATTAAATTTAGGATTTGTGTAAATAATAACTGGACGACGATTGCAAATGAAAAAATGTGAGTTATTATTTTAAAATTTTCAAAAAGAAGGTCACAAAAAATTCTAATAGGATTCAGATAACTGGAGAAGTATTGTACTATTATAGTTACTTCTAGTATATAAATTTTTTTATGAGTAAGATGTATCGAGGACACAAATATTATAATGAAAAATGTTCAACACCCAAATTTCTGCATATAACTGCACAAGAGATTCCGAATAGTATTTATAAAACTGAAAATCTAACAACTGAAAAAACTTAGTAAGAAAATAATTACAAAACGTTTACGAAATTGAATATTTAACGATTTCTATAAACTATGGAGTTTGGTACAAATTTTCTAACGATAAAAATGTCATATAATCTATCGAAGAATACTCTCAAATTTTTTCAGAATTTTTAAGGATAATTTTTAGTTCTGAAAAGGCAAAAAATAAAAGTTTTCAAAAATGTTGTAAAACCGTTCTGAAAAAATTTGAGGGTATATTTTGACTGATTTTAAGACATTTTTGTTCTTAAGAATTTTTCACCAAATTTAATAATTTTTGAGAAAAAAATTCACAAAATAGAAACAAAAAATTCTCCCTCTCGGACGCCATTTTGTGTCCACCATGTTGAATTTCGAAAAAAATCCAACGGGGTTTGAAAGAGCAGACATCTATAACACCGTTTATAATGATTGCGATGGCGTGTGCAAATTTTTTCCAACTCAAAATAAACATTTAAAAAAAACTTTGAAAAATTTGTGAATTTTTCGGAAAACGGCCTATAACTTTTCCGGCTTACGATTTGGGTAAAATTTCTCAACGGCATTCGGAAGAGGAGGTCAAAATGTATAAGAAATGATGTTTGATAAATTTTCATATGATTTTTTTATTAAAAGATATAAGGTTGAAAGTTTAAAAAAAATGTTTGTTACGTGGGAGGAAAGGAGTTAAAGAAAAATATGACAAAATAAATATTTCAGTAATAACTTAAAATTTCTTTTCATGTGCTTATTGCGTATACATAGTATATTAAATGGGCTGAAAAGTCCCTGGATTTTTCAATAGGTGGCGCCACTACAAAATGAACATGACTTATTTCGAGAGGTTCATCTGTCACTAGTTTATGTGTGAAGTTTCATGA
>NW_014561616.1:0-523 GCF_001313825.1 Dinoponera quadriceps
AACGGACGCTGCCGCTTTAAAATGCTTGGTCCATCTGCTTTGGATTTCCTTCCTGTTTTGCCTTTTTGCGCGGAATAAACTGGCTTCTTGTCATCACTCATATTGTTAACAATGATAGTTTATCAGTAAAAACCACTGTAGTCAATGAAGTAATTCGTTGAAGCAGAAAAACTAACGAAAACAAAAAAAAAAGCGTCCACNAAAAAAAAAGCGTCCACGCGTGGCGTCGTTTTTCAGCTGACTGACCCATACACAAGCCCACACATACAGCTGTATTGAAGAACTAGCACTTCCTAACGACCTTTTGGGGAACCATTAGAGCCCTCAGGCCCCGTTGGTACATTAATGCAGAGGGTAAGAGTCGTAAAAGGGGGACAAAAGGAAGCCCGCCGCGGCAGGTAGAAAATGCGCTCGTCGCCCGCTCCGAACGCTTCGACACTACAGCGGAATAGACAGAGAAAAAATTTTTTTTTACTATTCTACCAATTGAATAATGTTTTTAGGACCATAAAGTGTACTTTAA
>NW_014561617.1:0-850 GCF_001313825.1 Dinoponera quadriceps
ACTCATTATTCTCTGATATAATTTATTATGCTCGACTTTCTTAAGTAATGGTAAAGTGTATTTAAAGGAATTAGAATAATAATAATATATATTTTTTATATATCGTTATTTATAATATATGTGCACATTTTTCAGATAAATTTTGGTGCTATTTGCGTACAATGACGGACAAACATTATCCCATTACTAAAGTATGGGCTTTTCTTGTACCTGTTGTGTCTATTCGTCATCCAGATGATCTCGAGGTATGTAAGTGAAGAAAAGGATAATGACATATTTCAAAAAATGCATATGTATTGAAAAATTATTTATGAATTTATTAAATATAAATAAACTTGCAATTCAAAACTTTTTGGACGTTTCGTTAATCACATATCGCAAAAAAAGTTAATTTTCTAAAACAGTCTCTCAAAGATGAAGCAGTACTTGAAATGGTTCGTGAAACGATTAATTAATTAACTATATGTGGTTTAGTGAAGTGTTGCTGGAAAATAATGGAAAACTTACCATGAATGCTTTACAAAATTTGTCATATTTGTTATATGTGCACATTTTTCAGATAAATTGAAAGATGCTTAAAAGAGTCGTTGAGATTATATCCCAGCGTTCCTTATATATCACGTGTATGCACTGAAGATGTAAAATTACGTGAGTAATTAATAAATGTCTATGTATAGCAATATGCTCTACACAGTACACAAACGTAAAACTGCAAAGATATATACCAGGTGTATGCATAAGTTTTTTCCGGTTTAACTAAGAAATGGCGCCAGCGAAAAGTACGCAGCGTATTAATTTGACACATACGTCATTTTGTTCGCCTGACATTTAAAACTACAAACACACACAA
>NW_014561618.1:0-818 GCF_001313825.1 Dinoponera quadriceps
CAGTATCGTTAATTATATTTTTTCTGTGATTGGGAATATTCGTGGCGTGCGAGGTCCCGGCCCCTTGGCTCGACGGCCGGTCAATACGCGAACGCGAGAAGCGGACGTCTCGGGTCCGCCGCGGCGAAGTAACGAGCGTTAAGTTGTATATTATTGTCGCGGTATTAAAATAAAGAGAAGGGCGAAACACCGGAAAGAGTTGGCGAGGTCGCAGTTCTTTTTTTTCTTCTTTTTTTTCGGTCCTTTCCCCATTTGCGCCGGTCGCCGACTGACGCCGGCGACCGTACGGACCCTCCCCCGACCTCCGACTTAAATCACTCCGGAGCTGTCGGTCCCGATCGGGGCGAACTCTGGTCGAGTGGCCGACGCGCGGACAGCGACGCCGACCGCGACGCCCACAGTTAGTTGGTACGATTCGCGCACCTGGCGACCACACGGACTAGTGGAGGTCCGAATTTAGTTAGCGGCCCAAGGTTCGCCCGTCGGCGTTGCACCGGCGACTCGGAGAGGCCGAGTCGCGAATATCGGTCGCAAATTTTGGCGCCCAACGTGGTCCCCGATTGGTCGCTTTCCCTTTTCGTGCTGCGGTGGTCACGCCGTCAGCTGGGTCACGCCGCGACATTTTTTTTTTTACAGTCGGTTCTCCTCCTAGCTTGTCTCGTCTCGGAGGGGGGACACGTGATCAGTAGCGAGCCAAGTTGTTAACTAACAATTTGTTTTTTTGTTGTTGGGTTGTGTTTCGGTGTCTGAGTGTGGAGCACTCAAGAGATAATTGTTAGATAAAATAACAAATACCGTGGTGTTCACGTGATCGGCTA
>NW_014561619.1:0-263 GCF_001313825.1 Dinoponera quadriceps
ATACGTCCACGTATGGATCAACAGTCTTCCGACGTTGGTCCGCACGACATTTGGTACGAAGAGTACTACTCGCCCCATTCTCTGCGGCGGCGGCTGCAACGTCACCGAGGAAGCCGCCCATGTCATCCAGCAGTGCCACCAAACCCACGGTGGTCGCGTTAAGCGCATAATGCGGTCGCAAACACCGTTGCCGCGGTGCTGCGCGATGCTGGGCGGTAGAGCAGGAGCCGGTGTTCGACACCGAGGAGGGCAAAAGGAAGCCC
>NW_014561619.1:431-971 GCF_001313825.1 Dinoponera quadriceps
CACGTTATCCTGGCGTGGCATATGGTCGTCCCGGTCCGCTGACGCACTCCTCCACAAGGGGTTGACAAAAAGACTCCTGAAGCAAATCACAACACGTGTTCTCCAAGGGAGTCATACCAACTGGACGACGTGGAACAGAATGACGATGATGGTCTTTACGGGGGCCCTTTTGCCGCGGACGGAAATCGGCTAGGGAGAAGCGGTTCGGCGGGTATATGTGGGGTACCCGTCCTCCAATCCTTATGCGTCCTTTGTACGTCCTGGGGTCCCTTCACCTGTTACGCGGAGGTAGACCCCAGCCTTCCCTTTCCGTTGCCATTTGACTATTTTATGTAGACAAGCAACATAAAAAAAATAGCCAAATGCCTCGTCATCTAAATAGTGACGCGCATGAATGGATTAACGAGATTCCCAATCTGTCCCTATCTACTTTCTAGCGAAACCACTGCCAAGAGAACGGGCTTGGAAAAATTAGCAGGGAAAGAAAGACCCTGTTGAGCTTGACTATAGTCTGGCACTGTAAGGAGACATGAGAGGAGT
>NW_014561620.1:0-2248 GCF_001313825.1 Dinoponera quadriceps
AACACCGGCGGTGGAAGCTCTTGACCTGGTTCTAACTGAAAGAAAAGGAATACTGTTCCTTACGACCTTACGTTCTTTACCTGCAACTAATAGCGTTTCTCATTAAATGTGGCGGCTAAAAATACCTTGTGCGATTCGAGTGGCGCGTCAAGCAACATTTCGCCGAAAAGCTCTCTACAGTACTGCGCGATCTTGGCTTGCTGCCTTGGATTGCAGTGATTTTCAAAGCTGAAAATGACCGGATAGTCAGACGTTTTGAAGGCGCTCTCGGCGATCGCCTCTATTACATCCCGGGCACAGATTTCAGGTACAAATGTATATCTAAACAAATGCGTTTATATCGTTAATTGCGAATTCCGCATGGGGATTCCGTCGTGTACATCGTAAATTGTCATTCGTACCCGTGAACGATAACGGGCTCGTCGAACTTGCCGTTCCAAAAATCTAACTCGACACATCGGCAGCCAGCGAGGAGACACTGGCGATAAATCTCCACGGAGCTTTTACCGGTGAGTTGATGTCCTGAACAGAGAAAATATTATCTTTGCGATCATTCTCCAATTGCGCAATTCTCTAAATAACGCATCTTAAGGCCGAATCGCACTAGCGACTGCCGATTGAATCGCGATTACTTTTCAAACGATCAGAGCAAAACGATTGAGATTAGCGACTGCCACTCAGAAAATGCTTTATATTTTACAATCGTCAGTCGCAGCCCAATCGGCAATTGTTAGTGTGATTCGGCCTTGACAGATGACTGATGCAAGTCCCCGCAAGTCTACCTGTTAAGTATGTGTTGTGACTAGAATTTATAAAGTAGTGCGGCAACGGCTGATCCATATCGTCGGACAATTCAAATTTCGAGACTGCAACAATCGGATTGTCCTCACTCATGAGATACCTCAGAAAACCGTCGAAACTGAGCTGGCCTTTATTTGCATTACACTTGTTGGGTTCGTACTGATTTATGATATCCTTTGCCCTTGCCTCATTTGCGTACGGATACAATATCTCGTTGAGACGCGGGTCTCTCTGCATCTTGTTCAAGAATTCCACAAACTGTGGGACAGACATTAGTCTGCGCTTGCTATTGCCAACGAGCCCCTCGAAAACCTTCTCCACGTCTGTCCTCTGAGTGAGGGACTTGTAAAAGTTAAAGAAGTCCTCGAATTGGAACTTTTGTAACGGCACGACGTCGCTCTGAGAAAAGACATTAATTGGCATGTAATATGTGCACAAAAATGTTGCAAAGGTGCTTTGGCGTGATAAAAGGAAGAAAAAAAAACCACGTATCTCGATTATTATTAACATTGACACGACGTAAAACTCACTTTGCCGGATGGAAAGCCAGAAATATCAAGCGCTTTCTCCACGCGCTTGCGGTCGTCTTTGTTTTGTGCGAACATTTTTATTATACTGCAAAAAAAGGTTCGAGTATGGAAGTAACGGCTCTTTTTATAGACAGCTTTGGAGCTGGCGTTGCAACGGAACGTCATACTCACTTCTTCACGGGTATCTTTTCAGATTTATCAACGGTAAGCGCAAGCTTGGTATGTGCTTTTAGTAAGAACATAGTTGTGCTGGTGTTTAATTGAATCAAATTGTACGCCATTTGGAAAAGTTGTTCTGCCCAATGTTGTGCTATTTCCGCACGCGTCGTGCAGAAATTGATAAAATTCATATTGACAAAGTCAGAGCCGTAACAGATCGTTACGGTTTTGTCCTCTAAGGAGTCCTGAGAACCCATTGTCACGAAGGACTTCACTTTCGGATCCTACAGGAGAATTACCCGGTTTAATTCACGATCGATCTACCGCCTCATTCACACGGATCCTCCGCGAAGAGGATCACAGTGTATAAATAAATCTAAACTCCGATCAAATATGCTAGCGCACCGATGAGTAAGCAAAAGGCATAAGCTCGCTCGCACGAAATGAGCTAAACACGTAACTACAACGCCGCGTGCAGAAGTATGTCAGCTCGCATACAAAGTTTCTGCATGATTTATTGATTTATAGGAAAACCGATCCGACGGAACATGCTATTATTTCGATGAATACATTACCGCCTTTATCTACCATTGGTACAGACACAATAGATGTGATAAAAAAAGCGAACTATGTATGGGACGCAAAGTAGGTAATGTGCTATTTATAAGCGAGTCAATAATTATTATGTGATGAAGCTGTGCGTCATTAGCGTAATTATAGAAAGACCAGAACTCTATGATGATTATAGTATTAATATT
>NW_014561621.1:0-1533 GCF_001313825.1 Dinoponera quadriceps
TGACACTAAGAACTGCAACTGTGACTGCGACTGTAACTCTAATTGTAACAATAACTTGAACTGGACTCGATTGTACTGTACTAAACTTGAACTGGTCTGGACTGAACTAAACTAGACTGAACTGTAATTGTAACTGCGACTGTGACTGTCACTGACTGCAAAAGAACTACTATTGTAACTGCGCTTGCGACAAAAAGTCTAAGGCTTATATAGGAAGGATTTCAGGGGGTGGTGGATGACGTCTACCAATAAGAGGAGGTTGCGTGGAAGACGGTTACTCTGGAAAATTCCTAGTATTGAAATAAATAATCTTAAGAATCTAATCGCATAGAAGGGCCTTTCTTCTACCGACTGTGTACAAAGGTGGATAGATCGCAGCCCCATCGGGAGCCTTATGATATATGTGGGCGGCGTGTACTCGTATCTTTTCATATACCGCTTGATCAAATCTGTTCGTTTTACAATCATAAGAGAAGGAATTCGTTGCTATCTAGGTACCCAGTATGGACACATACGTGCCTAACGTAGGGGCGGCAAGATAACTTAGTTATATAAAAAAAAGGAATCTATCGTCCCCGGGGTACCCAGGATGTAAATAAACTACATACATTACATGAAGGCTGAATGAATGATAAACGCATTGGGAACCATACGGTACGTTTAGCGGCTGCTAATGTAATCTTATCTTTGTTACAGTAGCGCTTGCCCGAAGTCCGTCTGTTTCCCAATCATATAAGTAGGAAATAATAGCCGGTTCTGGCGCAATTGGATCTGTTTTACCGGCCGAGTAGCAAAAACCAGTTGGCGCAGTTAGCGCAGTTGGCGCAGTTGGCGCTGTTTTTATTTTTTTATCGACCGAATAGCAGCGGTCGGTAGGCGCTGTTTTTTTTTAACCGGCCGAATAGAGCCCCCTTCAGCGGTCGGTAGGCGCTGTTTTTTTTACTGGCCGAATAGGGCCCCCTTCAGCGGTCGGTACCCCCTTCTCCTTCGACAGTCGGTATACCATCGCGGTACACCACCTCCTCCGGCAGTCCGTATACCCTCGCGCACCCCCTCCCTCCCACTGTTCGCGACGACTCGCGGTAGTCGCGCGCGCGAAGGTCCGCCCCCACCCGCAGCGGTCCGATTTGTATCCCCTCCAGCGGCCCGTTCGCGGTAGTCGCGCGCGAAGGTCCGCACCCACCCTCCCCCGCTGCGATCCGTATCCCTTCCAGCGACGACCCGCGGTAGTCGCGCGAAGGTCCGCATCCCTCCAGCGCACTCGCCCTTATATCGTGTTTACTTAAATCTAAATGGGGAAAGGTAAGGGGGAGGATATTAAGAAATTTTTTTAATAAAAATGGTTTTTTTATTACATCCATACACACACGCACCAGAGGCCAATCACCCTCGGGTCAGACTCGTACCATGCGCGCGCGAATAATATCATTCGATACTATACAATTCGCAGAACCCGAAGGTGTTTCACTCCTCCACGTTGTCCAAATCCTCCTCGCCGATCAGCCAAAATTCATCAGCCATCAATCTGAGGCA
>NW_014561622.1:0-914 GCF_001313825.1 Dinoponera quadriceps
CTCTCTCTTTCTCTGTCTCTCTCTCTCTCTCTCTTACTCACTCACTTTTTCCCTCATTAAATTCTTGTTTAATTTGACTGGAATTTAATTGAAAAAATAAAAATATACTGGCAACGTATTTATTATTATACCGTTGCCCAGGGACAAAGCGCGTTGCAGTTGCATTGTACGCCTCCGCACTCTCTCCCTCTCTTTCTCTCTCCCCCGCCAATGCAACGTGTCGACGGTAACGGCGTGGAACGAAACGCGATGCCTTGTTATCCGCAACCTCGCACGTTATCGATTACACTGTGTGGGCTTTGTTGCCAGGGATTTTTAACAATAAGGGCTTGTCGTCGCGTTCGCAATTTTGGCCGACTGATACCTCCATGTGTATCTCGCTATAACGCATTGTTACGCGCCGTTACGAGAGAGAGAATGAGTAGGAGGGTTGTGAAGGGAAAGAAAGAAAGAGAGAGAGGGAGAGAGAGAAAAAGTGAGTGAGCAAAGCACGCTGTAAAACGCAATGCGGTTATGTGGGCGATTTCGAAGGGCCCACCTGTTTATTTTTACCTCGCGATAAANCGTGTGTCAAGTGAGTATCCGCTCACGGTTTCGCAATGCGCGAAGCAGTTAGAAACTCAAGAGCGTAGCAGGTTGCGATTTCCGCGCGTGTAAAAGTCGAATAGTCGAAACTGTGAATTTGTGTCGGGCTTTTCGAAAACGAGAGTTAACGTAAGTTATTTCCGAAGCAGTTAAAGTTATCAACTCCTTTCTCTGAGAGAACGAGAGAGAGAGAGAGAGGGAGAGAAAGTTCACCATTATTATCAGGAAATTATTGTATATATTTGTAGACATATTCCACGTTGTTCGCATGGAGATCTATTTTCTATAATTTATCTCGGTTTACTTTACATATCGTTCCATTTCGTGTT
>NW_014561623.1:0-585 GCF_001313825.1 Dinoponera quadriceps
ATTCTCCACTGTATCTTGAATACCTCCAGAGCATGGATCATTGGCGTTGACTGGATAAAAAATTACGCCTATAGTCTTCACAAAATCCTAGCAACATGCTGAGCGGTACGCAAAAGTTGAAGTATCCATCTGCTGAATGAGCGTTGATCGTATCCAACGCAGCATTTTTCATGCCAACAATTTTGTCAGAAGATAACACGCGATTCGTGAAGCAGCNTTTTGACGATAGAACGCGATTAATGGGAGAAAACAAAGAGATACCTAAACATGGAGACGTGTTACCGAATACTATACGCGCAATCATATGCGGTCCTTCGAATTGTGGTAAGACGAACGTTCTCATAAGCTTGTTGGAGAGCCCGCATGGTCTGCGTTTTGAAAACGTGTACTTATATCCGAAGTCGTTGATGTAGCCCAAATATCAGTATTTGGAAAATCTCTTGACGTCGATAGATGAAATTGGTTATTTTATATTCTCCAATAATTCCGACGTTATTCCAGCAAATGAGGCGCACACGAATTCAATCTTTGTATTCGATAACGTGGCATGGGGTAAGCAAGATACGATAAGAGAATACTTTTCAA
>NW_014561624.1:0-333 GCF_001313825.1 Dinoponera quadriceps
ACTGTGCTGCTTAAAATTTTTGAGATAAAACCTCGCTTAAAATGAGCAAAAAGTTCATTCGGAACGATGTGCAAAAAATGCTGCTTTTCAGAATAAAATGACGTTTCATCTTTCACAAGAATGAATGTTCAATTCAAATTATAGAGTGGATTCTTGATCTTACGACTGATTGTTTCAATCAATTCTTCACTTCTTTGTTTCAGTAAAGTGAGATTCATTCTTCGCTCTCGAGTAAAAATGTTCATTCGACGAGAGTCTCAAAATGGAGGAATACGCAGTATATGAGTCATGAAAGGTCGATTTCGAGTGACTCGGTTGTTGTATTATTTTTCA
>NW_014561625.1:0-1676 GCF_001313825.1 Dinoponera quadriceps
ACTTTGACCAATGAAAAAAACGAATGGAACGGTGTGTGGCAAGGGGAGGGGAGTACATTGAAGGGGAGCATTCGATTGCAAAATAATTTTTAAAATAAAACTCTTTTACATAAGTAGTCTCGTTATTTAATAGCCAGACCTCGTATACTGAGCAATATAGTTACGTATTCTCATACATTATTTTTCTAATAAGACATGTTTACACACACATGTTGTAACGATGCGTCACCCCCGGCAAACACCACGACCGACCGACCATCCGTCGGCCGTCAAACGGCGCATTGCGCCACGTAAACTTCACACGCGCAAAGCACGCGACCGACACGTGCTCATGAAGACAACAACGTTTGTTGTTGTTGTCAAGCACGTGTCGGAAAAACAGCGTTTTTGCGGTATAAAAGACCGCTCCGCCGTGACATCGGGACCAGACTCCGCTGGAGTCAGCCGAAATCGGAAGATCAGAAGCTGCTCCGGATCCCATCCCCAGGTCGAGAGACCGCGATGGTGCGTACGCCGTCGCTGCTGTGAGTTCGCAGCCGAATCAACATCCTATCATTCGGAAAGTCCGAGGTCGTGCGTACGCGGTCTCTCCCGTGGGAGTCGCGGGCACCGGATTCACAATAACATCCATTTCGGGACGGTGTGTTCGTCGTCTCCACCGGGAGCTCCCGGCCCTCTTGCCCGCGGCAGACTTGGGGATCGGCACGAGTTGGGGTGGTGTGTTTGCCGCCTCTGTTGAGCGTTCTCAACCTCGGCCACTCCATTCTAGTCGTTGGGCTCTGCGTCTCCGGAACATGCGAACGCCCCGGAATATCGTTCCGCGTATCGCGCAGCAAATATAGAGATAACACGTGTCTCTCCGCCGCACCTTACCGGAGGTGCTACCACCGACTGCCGCGAACCGCGAATATACCGTCGCCGGTTGCACGTCGGCCAGGCTCGCCCGACCGAATCCACCGCGTCTTGTAAAGGAGCACGACACCGCGTGCCCTCTGTTCCGAGATTCGGCCGACGCGAGGAATCCGCGTGCAACAACCCCCGCGTACCGCGATACCGTGATCCGAGAACCGCGAACCACCAACCGCGAACCGCGTACCGCGACGCCGAGTCAAGCAGGTGCATTCCGCCGTTGCACTCCGATGCGAGACCGTCGAATTTAAACACCGCGAACCGTCAACACATCGCGTCGAAACATCAATACCGCGCCCGCTCACCGCTAACACCGTGAGCTCCACGGGCCGAGCGTGTCACGTCTGCACCCAATAGATTCCGAGAAGGTAACACCGACTAAGCCGACGTCATAATGTAAACACGGGATTCCGTCGCCAGTATTGTCATCTGAATAGTAGCTGGTTTGAAACGACGAAATTAAAACACGGCCCGTCGATATGATTATCTTGTATCAAACAACGTGGGATAATTTAATAAACAGCTTATTATTTCCACGCGCATTCGATCATTCGCTCACTCACTCACTCACTCATCCACTCACACGCTCGCACACTCGCACTACAAAGATCCCTGGACATCCGGCGAGCTACGCCAGGGCTACCGACACCGAAACACGGTCGACCAGCGAAACCAGCAACGACTACCCCGTCGGCCGGGACGGGACGAACGTCCACCAATCGACGGAGGCCGGGTCACAAATTGGCAACATGTTCTATAAAAATAAC
>NW_014561626.1:0-744 GCF_001313825.1 Dinoponera quadriceps
CGGGCCCTGGGTTCCACCCGGGCGATGGCTCGGGAGCGTGATGCGGCCCAGAAAGAGGTGGCAGCCCTTAAGGCCGAAAGAAGGAATTTGAGGGCGGAAATTACCGCCCTGACTGAGGACGGAAGACGTCTCCGCGAGGAGATAAAAAAAAAGGAATCCCTCTGGGGGCGGGTCCTTGGCCTTGAAGCCGAAAATGCCCGCCTCCTGAGGGTTGTTGAGGAGCTAAGAAGGGAGGGGAGGAGCGTAACGGCCTCTCCTCCGCTCCCAAATGAGGAGGAGCCTCCCGCGCCGGCGTCAAATGACTGGCCCCTGCTCGGCGGTGCGGGAGATAGGAGGGGGAATGCTGCGGAGCGTGGGGGAGTAGCCCCCTTTTTGCAGCCAACGAGGGAGGAAGCTCCCGGCTCTCCGCCCCGCCCGCCGGCCGTTCGGCGGACTGCGGGTGGTGGGTCGGGGGAGACGTCCCGGGGGGGATCCATCAGGGGCCCTCGGGTGGAGCCGCGTCGGCGGAATGGGGGGCGTCGGGGGCACGGGCCGCCGGCTGCTGTTAATGCCCCCGCCTCGGGTGCTGCTGTTCCGCCCGCTCCGGTGCCGGGTGGGCGCGGAGTGGGGGGGCGGCAGGAGAAGAAGAGGCTCCCGCGGCCGCCAAGATCGGCGGCGGTGGGAGTTTGGTGCCCCCCGGGGACCTCGTATGCAGAGGTCCTCCGGAGGGCGAGGGAGAGTCTCCCCCTCACCGAGTTGCTGGGA
>NW_014561627.1:0-566 GCF_001313825.1 Dinoponera quadriceps
TCTATGAGGATCCATGCCAAACGCAAGAACAGCTTGCTTCAGCATTAGGAGTTACCCGCCAAGCCATTTCTAAGCGACTGCATGCGTTGGAAATTATTCAAAAGCAAGAAACTTGGGTTCCTTATGATTTGAAGCCAAGGGAAGTTGAGCGTCGTTTTTTTGCCTGTAAACAACTGCTCCAGCGGCAGAAAAGAAAGGGTTTTCATCATCGCATCGTGACGGGTAATGAAAAATGAATTCATTACAGAAACCCAAGGAAAAGAAAGTTATGAAGACTGCCCGGTCATGCTTCTACGCCGTCGGCTCGGCCGAGTATTCACGCTGCGAAAGTTATGCTGTGTATTTGGTGGGACAAAGTCGGTATTATTTATTATGAGCTGTTGAAACCGAACGAAACCATCACTGGGGGACTGTATCAAATTTAATTGATGCGATTGAGCCGAGCACTGCGCGAAAAACGGCCACAATACAAGCAGAGGCATGACAAAGTGATTCTACTGCTTGACAACGCTCGGCCTCATGTTGCCAAACCCGTTAAAACCTACTTGGAAACGCTCAAATGGGAA
>NW_014561628.1:0-534 GCF_001313825.1 Dinoponera quadriceps
GCGCTTATTGGTGGACTATTATTTCGTCCCTATGCGATAACGCGCCTATGTGCTTTCGGCGCTCTAGTCGTGGCGTCGACCACGGCTGAAGATCACAGGGGTCGGAACGTTCGAGTCACTTCGCGCATACCGCATGTTTTTAAGTATAAACGCGACGTTCGACTGCTATATCCACATATGTGTAGAAATATGAATTTGCTGTGCGTATATATGAGGGTGGATCAAATATTGTTGGAATACAACAACAGTTTAAGTGTGTCAGGCGCGAGAAGAATTAAAAACATGTATGCGCAGGCGCGTGGCAGCACATACCGACGCCGCTAAATAGGTGCAATCACTTCCGTCTTTGATCTCTAACGGTTTGCGTGCGTTGTGCTAGTCACATAAAAAGACGTATTGTATTTCGATATTAATAAACACTGTGTTTAGTCGAAGGTCAGCATAGTTTAACATTATTCAGTTTGCTTTTGTATCCACATATTAAGTTGCAGCGATACTCCCGAAGTCTGCGGTGTATACAGACAACCAAATTAA
>NW_014561629.1:0-2488 GCF_001313825.1 Dinoponera quadriceps
GTATACCGACTGTCGGAGGAGGGGGTACCGATCGCTGAAGGGCCCTATTTGGTCGATAAAAAAAAAACAGCGCCAACTGGCCTTCCTACTCGGTCGGTAAAACAGATCCAAGTGAGCCAGAAACGGCCCTTCTCATCTACTTCCCTCTTCACCTCTTTTTCCTCTCGTCTTCCGCAGGCGATTATTGCGCGACATCACGTTATTCCTTCGCACTAGCGGGAGTGAAACTTCTCCCGATATTCACGAGCTGTCACTACGAGTTCCGTAAGTCGCTCTTAACATTTTTCGTCCGGTTCCTTTTCCTGATTCAATGTTCTTCCTCTTCGGGGTCTGTCCGGAAGGAACGCAATCTACGGGACGCAAGGATCGCCTCTATGCCCCGTGTGCAGAAGACGCACGAACGCAACGTTATGCCATCCAGAATATTTATCGTATAGTCGGTCGGTCTGACTTCGCTCACTTCCTTTTGTCTTTTAGTTACTCGCTCTATCGCCTTTGAAAAAAACTAAATCGCAAATATTTGCTCACGCGAAATTTTGTGACTGGCACTCAAAAGCCCACGTCACAAAATTAATAAACTTAAAATTCAATTTAATTCAATTAATTAATTATTTAATTAAGACTGAATATCCATATATGTTCCTCAATTATAAAACTCTACTGTTAATTTTTATCCTAATATTATATATTTTTTCCGTATAAGGAATTCGGTAATTAGTCTGTATGCGTTCGATGCAACCTCATTGTCTTATGTTATTCTGATCTCTCATTTTTACTCCAGATACCTGCGTTATTTGGATCTGTCTTACAATCTCATCGAATGTATTGAAAACTTGGACAATCTACATATACAGGAACTGCATTTAGAATGCAATTGCATAACGTCATTTAAATCAGATATACCAGATCGTGATGTGAGCATATTACCTGATCTACGAACGATATTCTTGGCACACAATAGACTATCAAGCCTGCAATTCTTCAAAGTAATCGTCGAAAACGCATCATATTTAAAAATTTGCGGATCAATCGCTTCTTTCTCACGAGCGAATCAAATTACATTTTCAGAATGTGAACAGCCTGCACTTCGTGGATTTAAGATACAACAAAATCACCGATCTCCTGGAAGTCCTGAATCTGAAAGACTCCATATACGAAGTAGACTTCCGGGGCAACGCTTGTATAAAGTGGCCGAATTATCGAAATATATTGATATCTTCCATACCGAGTATTAAATTTATCGATGGCGTCGAAGTATTGGCGGCGGAAAAGGTATCTCAATCATGGTTTTTATTCGGAGAGAATTTTACAATAAACATTACAATCACAACATACATTACATAGAATTCTATCATCGAGAAACATAATGACATTTTCCTCCTCCTCTCTTCTTTCCTACTTCAAATTATTATCCTTCCGTTTCATCCCTCGTGAAAAGACACTGAAATATTAAGTGTTTATACTCAAATATCAATATTGTTGTAAGCATAACCATGAGATATGTCGATTGCCATAAACAAATCACGATCGCACGTTACCTCAATTACGAAACGTTACCTTGCAGAAATGCAACTCTGCATTCTGGCGAATGCAATACCGAAATCATGATGGTCAGCGTTCACACATACCAGGTGTAGAAGTATGAAACCGGAATTTTTTTGTAAAAATTACACGTCTGTTGTTTGAAAATGATAAAAAATATTTTATTCAAAATAATGTCCATTGCTATTTATACATTTTTCCCACCTCTCCGGCAGTTTATGAATGCCACGCCAAAAAAACATTTCTTCTTTTGAAGCGAACCAGCTATCGAGCCATTTTCGTACATTTTCATACGAATTGAAGCGTTGTTCAGCGAAAGCGAGTCCCATTGATGCGAATAGATTATAATCGGACGGAGCCAAGTCTCGAGAATAAGCCGCATGCATTAATATTTCCCAACTGAACGCCTCGATCGTTTCCCTGACCCGTTTTGCTGTGTGTGATAGGGCATTATCATGGAGCAAAATGACTTTGTGTTGCCTTTTTCCATATATCGGTCGTTTTTCACGCGATTTAAATCGATCATTTGCTTTTGGTAGCGATCAGTGTTAACGTTTTCACCAGGTTTTAGCAGCTCATAATAGATTACACCGTTCTGATCTCACCAAACACAGAGCATTGTCTTCTTTCCAAAGCGATAGCAGTGGATATCGATGGTTCGCCTGAATTCACCCATGATTTCTGACACTTAGGATTCTCAAAATATATCCATCTTTCATCACCTGTCATGATGGACTTTCTTTTGTATCTGTCGAGCAGCATTTTACAAGTGGTTTTTCGATTTTCTTGCTGTCTTTCATTCAGTTCATGCGGAACCCATTTTTCCACTTTCTGAATCTTTCCCATGGCTTTCAAACGAATTGAGACAGCTTTCTGCGTCACATTCAATTCATCCGCGAGTTCTTCTTGAGTTTGAGTATCATCTTCATCCAATAAGGCATGCAAT
>NW_014561630.1:0-321 GCF_001313825.1 Dinoponera quadriceps
AAATAAATAAATAAATAAATAAATAAAAAACATCATTATTGAAAAATGTTAATTACTTTATTAATATTTCGATACGTTATAATTAGTTAATAAGTACCTCGTCCAGTATTATATAACGTAATAGTTTTAAAATATGTACATGTACATGTACATATAACATGTACATGTACATATTTTAAGACTATTATATAATATATAATATAGTTATATAATACTGGACGAGGTACTTATTAACTAATTATAACGTATCGAAATATTAATAAAGTAATTAACATTTTTCAATAATGATGTTTTTTATTTATTTATTTATTTATTTATTTC
>NW_014561631.1:0-329 GCF_001313825.1 Dinoponera quadriceps
TTGCCGCCAGGGAAAGAGTTTTCCATGTCGGATGACAGTTGCTGAAAGGAGAAGAGAGCAAATCGTGAGATGACGGGAATATTATAGGTTCCTCTGTCAACAGGCGACAAAATAGAGGAAACCAGGCCTGCGATGACCACTAAGGTATTACAACGACTCCCTTCGCTTTGTCGTTCACAATTTTTCGAAGGATGCGAGGCAATAAAATGAAGGGTGAAAAAGCAAAGAACTTCATTTTCGAGAAGGTAAGCGCATCCACCACTACAGAGCCTGGATCCGGAAAACATGACACGTAGACTCTACATTTTGCATTAATGAATGATGCGAAT
>NW_014561632.1:0-889 GCF_001313825.1 Dinoponera quadriceps
TATTTGATCGACCAATTGTCCGGCTCTTGTATGATGCACATAAAAATCAAAAGTAAATGCTAAAATGACAATAGTAATAAGTAATAAAAGTATGGTGACAATCATTTTCTAAGCCAGCAATGAACAACGTTTCGGATGTTTATAAAAGAACTGTGTGTCTGATCCCAGTAAGCTGGTACTGTGCGAATTGCCGACGCAATACTGGAGTAAATTCGAAGTAGCATTAGCTATTAGTACCTATATTGATTAATATGATCATATCTTTTGAATTGCTTGTGTGTTAGAGAATGATTTTGAAAATATATGTGTGTGCGTCCGTACGTGCGTGAATATTTCTCTCTCTCTCTCTCTTCCTCTCTCTCTCTCTCTCTCTCTAAGTGTGTGTGTGTATGTGCTTATGCGTGAAATTGTATATGATGCAAGATTAAATACTGTCGTTTTTATCATTCTGACAACGATATGTAGCAATTACTTATTTCATTAAAAAAAGTATCAATCTATATATATATTACGTTCATAATATTGTCACGAAAATATTTGTTTAATTGTTGGATACAATGTCATGCGGTGATCATTGTTCGACATTTGATTTCAAGTTATATATCTCCTCAACTTGTAACTTTTATCTCGATCGTATTGTCGTATTGATCGTATTGATTTTGTATTGTTAATAAAATTGTGTTAGATGCATGAGAATATCTTTAGAAATGAAATTGTTTTGTAATCAAAATGAAAATAATTTCATTATTCGAATTTCTTACGTAATAATCCCATGACACTATTCAAGAACAAGCGTTCTTAAACGTTTTTACTCTTAACTTTTGTGGAGATATTTTGCAGCGACTTCTCGTCTCTCCAAAATATCTTCTCGATAATATGATGATAAGTT
>NW_014561633.1:0-1237 GCF_001313825.1 Dinoponera quadriceps
ATTCGAAATTTAATAAGGAATCGAAATATCTAAGCCTCATTGTTGTAACAGATTGGGAAGTACCAGTAATCTCTAATAGTTTACGATCCCCTCCGCTGCGGCGCTGCGCGCGGATGGTAAACGAATAATCGTTGTTATTTTTCTATTTCGAGTTTCCATAATTCTCATTCACTAATTTATTCAAAATATAATAAGGAATCGAAATATCTAAGACTCATTGTCGTAACTGATTGGGAACTACCAGTAATCTCGAATCGTTTACGATCGCCTCCGCTGCGGCGCTGCGCGCGGACGGTAAACAAATGACCGTTGTTATTTTCCTATTTCGAGTTTCCAACACTCTCATTCACTAATTTATTCAAAATTTTATAAGGAATCGAAATATCTGAGCCTCATTGTCGTATCTGATTGGGAAATACGAGTAATCTCTAATCGTTTACGATCGCCTCCGCTGCGGCGCTGTGCGCGGATGGTAAGCAATGATCGTTGTTATTTTCTTATTTAGAGTTTCCAACATTCTCATTAACTAATTTATTCGAAATTTAATATGGATTTGAAATATCTGATTTTCATTGTCGTATCTGATTGTGAAGTACCAGTAATCTCTAATCGTTTACGATCGCCTCCGCTGCCGTGCTGCACGGGAATGGTAAACAAATGATCGTTGTTATTTACCTATTGCGAGTTACCAACATTTTTCTTCTCTAGTTTATTCGAAATTTAATAAGGAATCGAAATATCTAAGCCTCATGTTCGTAACTGATTGGGAAGTACCAGTAATCTCTAATCGTTTACGATCGCCTAACCTGCAGTGCTGCGCGCGGATGTTAAACAAATTATCGTTGTTATTTTCCTATTTAGAGTTTCCAACTTTCTCATTAACTATTTCATTCGAAATTTGATAAGAAACCGACATATCTTATCCTCATTTTCGTAACTGATTGGGAAGTACCAGTAATCACTAATCGTTTACAATCGCCTCCGCTGCGGCGCTGCGCGCGGATGTTAAACAAATGGCCGTTATTATTTTCCTATTTTGAGTTTCCAACATTCTCATTAACTATTTCATTCGAAACTTTATAAGAAATCGAAATAACTAAGCCTCATTTTCGTAACTGATTGGGAAGTACCAGTAATCCCTAATCCTTTACGTTAGGCTCCGTTGCGGCGCTGCGCGCGCATGTTAAGCAATGATCTTTGTTATTTTCTTATTTCGAGTATCCAACATTCTCATTAA
>NW_014561634.1:0-236 GCF_001313825.1 Dinoponera quadriceps
ACTGATTTATTCGAAATTTTGTAAGGAATCGAAATATCTAAGCCTCATTGTCGTAACTGATTCGGAAGTACATGTAATGTCCAATCGTTTATAATCGCGTCCGCTGCGGCGCGTCGCGTAGAGGGTAAACGTGTGATCGCTGTTAATTATTTACATATTGCGAGTTGCCAACATTTTTTTTCATTGGTTTATTCGAAATTTTGCGAGGAATCGAAATATCTTAGCCTCATTGTCGT
>NW_014561635.1:0-537 GCF_001313825.1 Dinoponera quadriceps
CGGACAGTTTAACCTTGAAGACGAGCCACGCTCGGGTCGACCTTCAGACATTGATGACGATGTTGTGCGAACTTTAGAGATTTCATGTATATGATTTGTTATGTACAGCGATTGCGTGGAAAATGCTATAAAAATGGTAACGTGTATTGAAAAATGACTGGCAAGAATGGAATTAAATTCCGCTGTACAGGATGATCATATAAAAAAATAACCTAGAACTCACGCTTCGCGTGAGTTTACGTATAATCGTTATATTTCTAGAATCTATACACACGGTTTCGTATAAGAGCATTCTTCAAAACCTATCACATTTTTGCTAGTTTCCTCGGAATATTTAGGAAACTATAATAATTTACGATTATAATAATCATACTTGGAAATAAGGATATATAGGGTGTTCCAGACTTCGTGATTTTAATTTTACGGAGAGGTTCTTGTCTGTATATGTATGTGTTTCTCTATATCATAAACATACACATATATACAGGACACAAAGTCTCTTAGTACTTCATAAATTGCAACGTATAGAGTTATAGT
>NW_014561636.1:0-656 GCF_001313825.1 Dinoponera quadriceps
AAATAAATAATTTTTTAAATTATATTCAATTAAAAGTTTCGTCATTATCAAATATATTGTCCATCTCTCTTATTTAATATAGTCTGACAATTTTGAGCATGCTTTTAACTTTGTTTTTGTAGTGCAGCTGAGGGAAAGCGATTTTCACATTTGTCAAATTTGACACAAAAATTGATTCAGGTTAAATACATATTTTCTTTGAAACTTCTACTTTATAAACACCTAACGTTGTCTATTGCATTTGCATTAGCAGATTATGCTGACCAGTCCGAAGATGTGATGACATTTGTGACAAGGCCTACGATAATAGTTTCTCAATAAGTTTTTGATTAAACAAACATTTATCTCGCGCACTTTGTCATAAACGTCTTGTCTTTTACAAACGACGCTTGAATGTCACTTGATTAACATTCATGTTCTTCTTTTTAACGAGCGTTTTTGAGCCTGTCACCGAGTTAATTGTAGATTTATTTGGAACAGCTTTGCGACTTATTAACTCACGATGTAGTGGCTCGTGTTTTTCGGCGTTTAGAAAAATTTTCAACATTGTGACTTATTTTAAATTGCGTCATCCACTTTTGCACCAATTCAAATGGTATTATCGTCCAATAAAATTAGCAGCCTCTTTATATATGATATCTGCGGGACTTTCAGAT
>NW_014561637.1:0-1489 GCF_001313825.1 Dinoponera quadriceps
AATAATAAAGGCGAATTTAATATAAATGCATTATTTATTTTTGCAATTAAAACGATTGATTGTTTTTTAATATTATTCATAAAATTTCTTTTAGTTGAAGTAAGGTTATTTCGAGAAACAGAATTTCAAAATAAGCGTCCAAGAAAATAAAATTTGTCAATTGTCGGCGAACGTTTCTTTCGATGTCCTCTTAGTTGCTTCAAAGAGTCTGCTTCATTATGTCGTCCAAATATCGATTTGGTAAATTAAGCTTGATTTCAGTGATGACAAATTTGACGCAGTCAATGATGAAGTTCAACAACGTGTTTAATTGCGTACATCTATATGCGATGCAACGCACGACATTTTCGAGCCTCTCGAATGTTACTTTCTACATCACTATTAATGGAATGTATGTTTTCTTTCTTTTCGCTGGTGGTGCTATAGCTCGCACCGAAACCGTCCNTGAATGTTACTTTCTACATCACTATTAATAGAATGTATGTTTTCTTTCTTTTCGCTGGTGATGCTATAGCTCGCACCGAAACCGTCCTCGCGGTTGTTTTTCCTTCGTATTTTCCTTCGTCGGCCCGATATGATGACTCAACATTATTGTTCTTGAGCCGTATGAAGTGGTGAAATGAATAATCATATTATTTATGATTATTGGATCCGACATAATTTTATCTTTTCCACATAAGTAAGAGGTTACATGATCAAAATTTTCTTGAACCTCCTTCCTTGTGTTGGTATCGACACAAATCCCCCCTTCCTGTTAGTTTTATGATTACTTCGAATATCTCCGTGTTATTCGCCTGTAGTCCCAATTGTATATCTCTCTTTGTATCAGAATTTTTTAAGGCGTACGTTGTAGATAGCAACATATAGTTCCCCTTTCTTACAGATTGAAGAATACCGTTGCTGGCGAACTCCGTCTTTTTTTGCTCTACGCTGTTACTAGCCATTATAGATTTCTCACGAAAATTTGTTCTTAATGAATAATTTTAAAAACTGACGAGAACCGTCAATATTACGTAGTATCGAAATGGAGAAGTGGAAAGTTACTGTCCGTGTGACTTTAGTTATAATGGCAAGCTCATTTTATACCTTCTAGAAAGATAGAAAATATAGTGAGGTGTGGGATGCGCAAGCATATGGAAAATTTTAAGTTATAATCCTATGAGTTTTCTAGCAAGAATATTTATAGAATTTTCCAGGGTTCTCAGTGTGTAAAAACGCATAATTTTCGAATGCGATATCATGTATGCCATATCTATAAACTTATTTATTTTGGTTGGATTGATCCTATTATTCTCGAATTTTAGACAAACATAACTAAAATATTTTTTAAACTGTTATTTTACCTTGCAGTAAATTTTTTCCAAACATCTAAGTTTATATTTGAGTTATATTTCATGAGGCCATAGCTGATGCACATTTAAATACACATGCATTTTACCCGTTAAGAATATTTCGTTTAAGGGAGTTTGGTTTTGGACAGAATATAAAA
>NW_014561638.1:0-1557 GCF_001313825.1 Dinoponera quadriceps
ATGTACCATCACATTCGGCAAGACGTGAAACAGCTCTGAGAACATCTGCGAGAAATAATCGGGGGCGCAAGGGAAATCGTGTGAACATATATTTGCCTTCTGACTATTCTTAACTAACTTTATTTGATAAATCCCGACTGCACATCTAGTTTCAAAAATATATGTGAGTCCTTTAGGCGGGAAAGCTTTACCTCGGTTTTGGGTATGGGAATATCTGATCGCTCTCGTTTAGTCTTGTGTATTCACAACATAAGCGAATACTGTCTTTCTCTTTTTTGGGGTATCAACTATTGAGCTACATCAATCTGTGAGAAAATCAAAAAGCTTAATTATCTGTAACTCTAAAAGTTAGTTAATCAAACTTTTTTTAACTTACGACGTTTTCGCTCCGCCCTGTCTAATTCGCGGCGGAAACGTCCTCGTGTAACGGTGTGAGAGAATATCTGCGGTCCTCGGATGGCTCGCCGGATGTCCGGGTTTGGTGGGGAAAGAGAAGAGAGTTTTGTCTTTAGTAACAAAAATATATTTCGCGTCGGTCGGTATTACAATGCCAGAACAGATGTCGTCGGTGCTTTAACTGGTCGTTTTGTGTACGGTGTCTATTGACAGGTGCGTGTGTTTTCACGGAACAGCTGATCGCTAGTTTCGTGGTGAGACGGTTGCGCGGTTGGACGGACGTGTTTCGGTGAGTCTCGGCGTGTTGTGTATTCGTTGTCGCGAGTGAAGATCGGACGAGTTGCGGGGAGCGGGCGCGGTGTTTTGAGTCGCACGATTTCTACAAAATCGCCTTTAACTTCTCCGCGATGCTTTCCCGATGCCTTTAAATTGTCGCCGAGAGTGCAGTCGGTGACCACACGCAGGTGGCCCGACGCGCGGAAGCACTCTCTCGACCCTGAGGCCCCACGGGTCGAAACGATGCGGCACTCAGGAGATACCACTCCTGCAGTGTCGCGAATATCCCGTGGGGACACCGGGAACACGAAAAGATGCGTGTCGCGATAAAACGAAAGGTCGGTTTTGGTTACGTAGTGTCGGCTTCGCTAAGAGAGTCTGGGCCGAGAACACACGGCGGAGACGACGAAAGCGCCACCCCTTTTCCCGCCAACTTCCTGATTGCGACTTGCTCCTCCCCCAGATCTTATATATTAAAATTCGCTCGCGTGGTTGCTCGCATGCAACTCGGTTTCGGTAACGCGAAGGACCCAGTGTTCCTTTCCATACGGTGGCGTTTCGGGCCGAGATGGTGTGGCGGTGACGCGACCGAGAATACTTGGTGGAGACGGCGAAGGCGCCACCCCGGACTTGTCGGGCCGCAGGTCCTTCGGTCGCAGGCCGGCGGGGAACCGGGAACTCCCGGTGGAGACTGTATGTCGTTCCTGGCAAGGATAACGAGTGCGGCTGCGGACGCGCAGCTGGGACGTCGAATATACCGTCTCGGTTTCTCGGCAGTACGTAGGATGTCGGGTGCGGCAGCGGACGCGCAGCTGAGACGGCGAACATACCGTCTGGGTTCCCCGGCCAATAAGGATGCGAGTGCGGCCGCGAACACGCGGCTGA
>NW_014561639.1:0-836 GCF_001313825.1 Dinoponera quadriceps
TTCGTTAAAGACCGTCGCGCACGTCACGGCGACTCGAACGCCCCAGAGAGAAACTTTTTAACCCGTTGTTTATTAGTCAACGCTTATCATCTCTTGTTTACGACTCGTTGCTAAGAGAATCTACTGTATGTTCAGGGCGCTAAAGGCGCGGGCATCAAGACACGGGCGTAACAATAATAAACTTATACGGTGCGAGAGTCGCATTCCACGCGCGCTCTTTCTTCCCGCGCGNGAGTCGCATTCCACGCGCGCTCTTTCTTCCCGCGCGATGCGTTCCTCATTGCAAGAGAGCCTCGCCTCGCTTCTCCGCGGTACCCCGAGCTACCGAAGATCGTCCCGAGTCGAAACTTTGACTTCATGTTAAACATTTATTTCTATAACATAATGTATACGGGAAAGAAACAGTCTGAAATCAACGAGTGATATTCTCACGTATAAGCGAGAATATTATAACACTCTTAAAAGATTTTCAGTCTTGAAAATTACTTCGGACATTACCGTAAAGTAGCACTTGGAAATATCATATCGTTCTTCGCATTTCACGCAACTCGAAATTTCCATAAATAAACACGAACGCAAAGCCTGACAATGTAGTCCCGCGGCTATATTTCTAAGTCCAAATCGCAGATAATTTATGAAAAAGGTGAAGGTGTATAAGACTTGAACTATTAACATAATGATATTGGAGAGGTACGATTAGACGGTGGTGAAGGGGAAGGGAAGTCAAGAAAAATGGAAGTTGAACACAAAATTTACGTTTAATTAATACGTTGCTTAAATTATTTTATAAAATATTTCTATTCTCTTCATAGAAGAATAACGTCTGTAATATAGTA
>NW_014561640.1:0-1756 GCF_001313825.1 Dinoponera quadriceps
TATCTGGTATCGTAAGGATTATACGAACGACCGTGCAGAAAATTGTAACTATCCAAACCACCGCACATTTCCGGAGTATTGGTGACGCATAGCAGTATTGCGCCAGCATCTCGCAGCATCTTAACAGCAAAACTATCGGTGGTTGCTTTCCTTCCTTTGTAAGCTAAAGTGCAACCCGTATGACTAAGACCTGTTAATGTCATCACATGTTACAAAGAATTTACGCTGTTACCTTTCACGCACACACAAATCTTTGTATTGTTCAGTTTAATTTTATTTTATAATTTACATTGAAACATTACTGTTTCTGNACGGTCGCGTTCGATATGTTTATTACGGAAACAATACTGGCATTATCGTGAAGAGAAAAAAATAAAATTTAAGAAAATAAACAGTAATATAAGAAATAAAGAAATTATTAGGTACCTTTAACAGGTATACTTTCTTTCACAGTGAACGGTATACCGAAGAGCGGTTTTTGTTTTTTTAATTTTTCGATATCCACATTGCCGGCTTCCAACAATCTATCACAATTTTTCGCCTCAGCTAAAGCGATCTTGTATCGGTCTTCGACGACGGCATTTAAGTAAGGATTCACCTCCTTGATTCGTTCGATATATGCGCGTACCACTTCGTAGCTCGTGCACTAAATTTGTTTAAATAATAAATGTCTATAAATCTTATGATTTACATTTTCATTATTTACAATTTATTTATTATTATATCTCATTACTTATAATTTATTTAATAGTCCAAAGTACTATTGTAATGTAATGTATAATGAATAAAATCTAAATCACTTAGCAATAAGTTATCTTAAATATTTAAAATAATAATAAGAAAAAGAGTCGTCGTTATAGCAATTTTATATATGGAATTACATGTTGATCCCTGATCTTTTGAGCAAGCTCAGTAGCACTTATCGTTAGCAAAGTATCTTTTAGTGGCGGTATGCTAACTGGCTTCCTATAGCGGATAAAGGAAAATATCCAATCCAATGTTAAATATATAACGTTAATGACGATGATCCATATACGTAATAAGTAGAACATCTACAAAATAAAAATCATTTATGTGATGTATCACCCGCCTCATGTTGATCGACATTGGCAACTGCATTAGTTGGGAATGTTTATTTCCTCGTGAGACGTGATTAAAAAAAATGGAAATAACGTATAAAATTTACACGAGAAAAGTATTCAATATTTTAGAATGGGAATCTAATTATTACATTAACTAACTACACTATACAAAGTTTCATTAATTAATTAATTCGCTGTGTATTTATAAATAAATTTATGTAAAAGAGCACAATTGTTTACGGTTAACGGGAACAAGAAGTTTTTAGAAATTTACTTTAGTAGAGTAAATGCAGCCGATCTACTCCAGTTGATGTAATGTTTATAACTGATGCAGTAGACTTATGCTATTTATGTATCCACCTCTGCTGGCTTTTTATGTTCTAATGCTTCTAACATTATTTGAATATTTATAATCTTGCACTGTGGGAACAAGTATAATTTAATATATATATGGCTATAAATCTGCCACAGTATTCTGTTCAAATCTCCTGCTAATCTACAGATATAATGCAAATATTTTGTTTATTGGAATAATAACATAATAAGGTGCAAAAAAAATATGAGTATGGTGAGCAGAAGATGACAAACTTTACTTATTAAAAATATATTTAAATATTAAATACAGTTAAAGATAATTAGTCGATTGTTATCTATTCACGTGTATAATCTGTAGC
>NW_014561641.1:0-311 GCF_001313825.1 Dinoponera quadriceps
GACTTAAACGAGGCTGACGACGCTACTTTGATCGCTCAGCTGACAGCCTTTTCCGAGCTTCTAGCCTTTGACAGGAGGTTACAGTCACCACCCCCTCATAACGAGAATTCTCTAATACTTCCAGGTTCCCCTCTCGCTCCTTCCTACTCACCTGACTCCCATTATCAACCCCCAACCCCTCCAACATCACCCTATCGTAATACTTCTTTACCCTACCCTTGGGTTTCGTCTCCCCCGTCTCCCCCATATTATTTTAATCTATTCTCGCGATCCCCTACCCCAGACCCACGGACCCCAGACCCATCTCCGTC
>NW_014561642.1:0-978 GCF_001313825.1 Dinoponera quadriceps
TATTATAATATTCTCGCTTATACGTGAGATTATCTATCGTTATTTTCAGACTGTTTCTTTCCCGTATACATTATGTTATAGAATTAAATGTTTAGCATGAAGTCAAAGTTTCGACTCGGGACGATACTTCGGTAGCTCGGGGTACCGCGGAGAAGCGAGGCGAGGTTCTCTTGCAATGAGAAACGCATCGCGCGGGAAGAAAGAGCGCGCGTGAAATTCGACTCCCGCACCGTATAAGTTTATTATTATATATAAGTTTATTTAAGAAGNAAAAGAAAGAGCGCGCGTGAAATGCGACTCTTGCACAGTATAAGTTTATTTTTATATATAAGTTTATTTAAGAATAAACTGGTCCTCTTTGAGAAATCTGTGCTAAATCTTCTCAAGGTGCCACGTCATTTTCTATTATGCACAGCACTAAACCAAGGAAAAAAAGCTTCGTAATTTATACTCTTCGAACAAAACAAATGGATCTTTCCCTTTTTTTTGTACCTTTCGATCAAAACAAATGCACCTTTCCCCTTTTCTTTCCTACCACACGTAATCGTAATTTAAAGGTTCTTAAATCGTTATTTAACGATTATTTAACGATGTTTCGTAAAAAAAAATGGAAAGGAAGAGTGGACAATCGACCGATTGTTTCTTTTTTCTTTGTTTTCTTTACCTTTTTCCCTTTTTTTTGTAACGTTCGTTAAATAATCGTTAAATATTGATTTACGAATCTTTAAATTGCGATTACGTTTCGTGGAAAAAAAAGCGAAAGGTCCATTTATTTTGTTCGAAGGGTATGAAATACGGAGTGATTTTTTCCTCAGTTTAGTGCCGTGCATGATAGAAAATTGCGTGGCACCTCACTGGTCAAAATATATAAATGTCGACCTGATGACGTACTACCTCAATGGTCAAAATATAAAGATTTCGACCTTTTCAAACCGGAAATTCATCCCTACTAACCCGAGCCTATATAAGAGCCTCGCG
>NW_014561643.1:0-553 GCF_001313825.1 Dinoponera quadriceps
TTTACAAATTTGCAAATTTTAAAAAAATTTGCAAATGTTTGCAAAATTTAAAAAATGTGCGACATGGTAAATATTAACAAACATGCAAAAATCAGCAAAAATTTGCAAATTTCCAAATTTGCAAATATGCAAAAATGTGCAAATATTAAAAAATTTAAGGGTCAACCTGAGCCCACCAGGGGTACCCTATTGTAATTCTGACGCCATTTCCATCGAAGTCACATTTTCAATGTTTATGGTACGGAGTCCTTTGTTACACCGTAAATTGGTGTATCGCTGAATTCGCTTTCAGCGACCCCGAAAACCCCAACGTACAAACTTTTGGCCAAAATNCATAAACCTCTCTTTTTCTTTCTCAAACTAATCATTATGTACTTAAATGTGAGTTCTTACTCGTTGACATTTAAAAAAGAGTTATAAACTTTCGTGAATATTCCTATTGTATAATTTTCGATTTTGAAGGTTTTCCGTCTTTTTTATTTTGAATTTGGTCTATCAAAGCAGTGATTCTGTTTTCTATTATTAGTTTCGTTCTTAGATTATTAGCTTATTC
>NW_014561644.1:0-257 GCF_001313825.1 Dinoponera quadriceps
GGTGAATCCAGGCGAACCATCGACATCCACTGCAAGACCAAATCGTTTTGGAAAGAAGACAATGTTTTGTGTTTGTTGGGATCAGAAGGTTGTAATCTATTATGAGCTTCTAAAACCTGGTGAAACCAAAAACACTGATCGCTACCAACAGCAAATGATCGGTTTAAATCGAGCATTGCGTGAAAAACGACCGGAATATAGAAAAAGTCAACACAATGTCATTTTGCTCCATGATAATGCCCCTTTACACACAGCAA
>NW_014561645.1:0-804 GCF_001313825.1 Dinoponera quadriceps
TTTTAGCCATTAATTTGTGATACATGAAAAGCGACGAGTTATCCTTCTTTTATTTATTGCTTTTTTTCTAATTTTTTTTCTAATTTTTTTTGTTTCTTTTCTGCTTTTTGGTTCTTTTTAATTTTTAAATATTTGTAGAATAATATTTTTAATTATTCGTGGTATATATGTAAAATGACGGTGTAACCTTCCTTTTATTCTTGGGTTTTTTAAGTATATATCTCGGTTTATTTTCTTTTTTTAAGCCTTTTCGTTTCAGCCGAAATGGCATAATTTTGACGTTCAGGTTTGAATCTATACCCAACATACGATTTTATTGTTATATCTCAACCCTCAAGACGGTTATAATCAGCTTTGAAGTGTATTCTCAGGTTTTGAAGGCCACTGATAACGAATCTGAAGTCAGATTTTTGGGAAAAGGTGGATTTTTATCCTTTGGGCCTTATGTAGGGCCTGTTCCAAGTCGATTACCATTATGAGACATGACTTAATCGAAAGAAAATTTAAAAAGGAATATAATAAAATAATTTAAAAAAAATCGAATGTGGCGTACTTTGTGAAATTTTGATTTTAAACATTAAAATCTCAAAATAATGGTAAAAACTATTCCCTAAAATTTTATAAATATTTTTTTCAGATTCTACGGAAAAAATGCTATAAAGTTAAAATGGTTTGAGATTTTTTTTATTGTCATGACGACGACGACGAGAATTAAGAAACTGGTGGTCGAAGCAAAAATTCGAATTTTTGACAGCCATAGAAGCTCATGGTGTGGGTCAAAAAATCGAAAAAATTCGACAAATG